>NW_027490066.1:80000-159215 GCF_041146795.1 Maylandia zebra | reverse complement strand
TTGTTTTTCTCTTTTTCTTTTTCTGATTTTTCCTTTTTCTTTTTTCTTGCTGCTTGCTTTTACTTAATCCTTTGCTTCCCTTCTTTCCTTCTCTCCTTTCCTACCTTTTCTTTGCCTTCTTCCCTTTGTCTCCTAATCCCTGAATCCCTTCCTTTTGCCTTAAAGTCCCTCCTTACTCTTCTCCCTTCCATTGACTTTCCCTTGACAGTCCCTGTTTTCTGGCCTATATTTGTCTTTGCTTTGGCTTTGTTTCTGTGACTCTGTGGCCCATCTATAATTTTCCCTCTCTTGGGGTATCATCATCCGCAACTGGGGATGTTTTCTAATTTTCCCTCTCTTGGGTTTCTATTTTCCCTCTCTTGGGGTATCATCATCCGCAACTGGGGATGGAATTGGGGTACCTGCACAAAGGGGTCAGCATTGGGGTTGGGGTTAAGGTCAGGGCTTAGGCTGGGGATGGGACTAAAGATAGGGCATTAGTCATGGGGCTTGGTTAAGGTTAGGGTAAGGATGTGGGATGGGGATAGACTAGGCCAACTCGGCATTGGGGATCAAATTTGGGGTCCAAATTAGGGGTCAGAGGAATTCAATTAGGCATCCTGAGCGAGATGCAGAATAGAGGTAAGGGGTAACCGGATAAGGAATGGAAATGGCTTCGGCAACGGGCCCCAGTCAATCTGGGAAACCCAGCGGGTCCATGGCAGGACCTGGCGGGTAAGGTTAGGGGAAATTGAAACTCCTCCCTCGTTTAAGAGGGCAGGAGTATGTGCACGCTCCGCACCATGACCCTTCCCGAGACCCGTTACGTTGTCGCCACCCCATCTACCGCATCCGGCAGTCCCCAGGTCCGAATTGAGGTAAGTACCGTCCTTTTCTTTTTTAGGTTCAGGTAAGTACCAATTAATATTTAATTTTGCCAAATTTGTGTTTTATTTGTCCTGTTATTTAGGTTTTTAACTGTTTTTTAATAAAATTTGTCTTTGCTCAATGAATTTAGTCTCTGTGTCGTTTTTATTTCCAATTTTTAGGTTTTTAAACTTCTTTTATCCATAAATTATCCAATGTTTAGGTTATAAATTTAGGATGTTCCAATTTTTAGGATTCAATTTGTAGGCCAGTAAATCAATATTTAAATGAAAAAACATCAAAAGAAATCCCCCCCGAAAATAACAAACTAAAATAACAAACTAAAAAAAACAAACAAAAACACGTTTTAGTGCTGACGCATGGCTGTAGCTACGTTTCGGCTGGATTGTGCCTTCTTCAGGCTGTGCACATGCGTCGCTGGCCAAATTAAAATGAAGAGACTCTTCTCTGCCCCTCCTTTTATATGTGCTGTGGCTCCTCCCTCCAGCAGCCGCTGAAAGTACCGGATGTACGTCACTTTGCTTTTTCTGTTTTTGTGTTTTTCTCTTTTTCTTTTTCTGATTTTTCCTTTTTCTTTTTTCTTGCTGCTTGCTTTTACTTAATCCTTTGCTTCCCTTCTTTCCTTCTCTCCTTTCCTACCTTTTCTTTGCCTTCTTCCCTTTGTCTCCTAATCCCTGAATCCCTTCCTTTTGCCTTAAAGTCCCTCCTTACTCTTCTCCCTTCCATTGACTTTCCCTTGACAGTCCCTGTTTTCTGGCCTATATTTGTCTTTGCTTTGGCTTTGTTTCTGTGACTCTGTGGCCCATCTATAATTTTCCCTCTCTTGGGGTATCATCATCCGCAACTGGGGATGTTTTCTAATTTTCCCTCTCTTGGGTTTCTATTTTCCCTCTCTTGGGGTATCATCATCCGCAACTGGGGATGGAATTGGGGTACCTGCACAAAGGGGTCAGCATTGGGGTTGGGGTTAAGGTCAGGGCTTAGGCTGGGGATGGGACTAAAGATAGGGCATTAGTCATGGGGCTTGGTTAAGGTTAGGGTAAGGATGTGGGATGGGGATAGACTAGGCCAACTCGGCATTGGGGATCAAATTTGGGGTCCAAATTAGGGGTCAGAGGAATTCAATTAGGCATCCTGAGCGAGATGCAGAATAGAGGTAAGGGGTAACCGGATAAGGAATGGAAATGGCTTCGGCAACGGGCCCCAGTCAATCTGGGAAACCCAGCGGGTCCATGGCAGGACCTGGCGGGTAAGGTTAGGGGAAATTGAAACTCCTCCCTCGTTTAAGAGGGCAGGAGTATGTGCACGCTCCGCACCATGACCCTTCCCGAGACCCGTTACGTTGTCGCCACCCCATCTACCGCATCCGGCAGTCCCCAGGTCCGAATTGAGGTAAGTACCGTCCTTTTCTTTTTTAGGTTCAGGTAAGTACCAATTAATATTTAATTTTGCCAAATTTGTGTTTTATTTGTCCTGTTATTTAGGTTTTTAACTGTTTTTTAATAAAATTTGTCTTTGCTCAATGAATTTAGTCTCTGTGTCGTTTTTATTTCCAATTTTTAGGTTTTTAAACTTCTTTTATCCATAAATTATCCAATGTTTAGGTTATAAATTTAGGATGTTCCAATTTTTAGGATTCAATTTGTAGGCCAGTAAATCAATATTTAAATGAAAAAACATCAAAAGAAATCCCCCCCGAAAATAACAAACTAAAATAACAAACTAAAAAAAACAAACAAAAACACGTTTTAGTGCTGACGCATGGCTGTAGCTACGTTTCGGCTGGATTGTGCCTTCTTCAGGCTGTGCACATGCGTCGCTGGCCAAATTAAAATGAAGAGACTCTTCTCTGCCCCTCCTTTTATATGTGCTGTGGCTCCTCCCTCCAGCAGCCGCTGAAAGTACCGGATGTACGTCACTTTGCTTTTTTCTGTTTTTGTGTTTTTCTCTTTTTCTTTTTCTGATTTTTCCTTTTTCTTTTTTCTTGCTGCTTGCTTTTACTTAATCCTTTGCTTCCCTTCTTTCCTTCTCTCCTTTCCTACCTTTTCTTTGCCTTCTTCCCTTTGTCTCCTAATCCCTGAATCCCTTCCTTTTGCCTTAAAGTCCCTCCTTACTCTTCTCCCTTCCATTGACTTTCCCTTGACAGTCCCTGTTTTCTGGCCTATATTTGTCTTTGCTTTGGCTTTGTTTCTGTGACTCTGTGGCCCATCTATAATTTTCCCTCTCTTGGGGTATCATCATCCGCAACTGGGGATGTTTTCTAATTTTCCCTCTCTTGGGTTTCTATTTTCCCTCTCTTGGGGTATCATCATCCGCAACTGGGGATGGAATTGGGGTACCTGCACAAAGGGGTCAGCATTGGGGTTGGGGTTAAGGTCAGGGCTTAGGCTGGGGATGGGACTAAAGATAGGGCATTAGTCATGGGGCTTGGTTAAGGTTAGGGTAAGGATGTGGGATGGGGATAGACTAGGCCAACTCGGCATTGGGGATCAAATTTGGGGTCCAAATTAGGGGTCAGAGGAATTCAATTAGGCATCCTGAGCGAGATGCAGAATAGAGGTAAGGGGTAACCGGATAAGGAATGGAAATGGCTTCGGCAACGGGCCCCAGTCAATCTGGGAAACCCAGCGGGTCCATGGCAGGACCTGGCGGGTAAGGTTAGGGGAAATTGAAACTCCTCCCTCGTTTAAGAGGGCAGGAGTATGTGCACGCTCCGCACCATGACCCTTCCCGAGACCCGTTACGTTGTCGCCACCCCATCTACCGCATCCGGCAGTCCCCAGGTCCGAATTGAGGTAAGTACCGTCCTTTTCTTTTTTAGGTTCAGGTAAGTACCAATTAATATTTAATTTTGCCAAATTTGTGTTTTATTTGTCCTGTTATTTAGGTTTTTAACTGTTTTTTAATAAAATTTGTCTTTGCTCAATGAATTTAGTCTCTGTGTCGTTTTTATTTCCAATTTTTAGGTTTTTAAACTTCTTTTATCCATAAATTATCCAATGTTTAGGTTATAAATTTAGGATGTTCCAATTTTTAGGATTCAATTTGTAGGCCAGTAAATCAATATTTAAATGAAAAAACATCAAAAGAAATCCCCCCCGAAAATAACAAACTAAAATAACAAACTAAAAAAAACAAACAAAAACACGTTTTAGTGCTGACGCATGGCTGTAGCTACGTTTCGGCTGGATTGTGCCTTCTTCAGGCTGTGCACATGCGTCGCTGGCCAAATTAAAATGAAGAGACTCTTCTCTGCCCCTCCTTTTATATGTGCTGTGGCTCCTCCCTCCAGCAGCCGCTGAAAGTACCGGATGTACGTCACTTTGCTTTTTTCTGTTTTTGTGTTTTTCTCTTTTTCTTTTTCTGATTTTTCCTTTTTCTTTTTTCTTGCTGCTTGCTTTTACTTAATCCTTTGCTTCCCTTCTTTCCTTCTCTCCTTTCCTACCTTTTCTTTGCCTTCTTCCCTTTGTCTCCTAATCCCTGAATCCCTTCCTTTTGCCTTAAAGTCCCTCCTTACTCTTCTCCCTTCCATTGACTTTCCCTTGACAGTCCCTGTTTTCTGGCCTATATTTGTCTTTGCTTTGGCTTTGTTTCTGTGACTCTGTGGCCCATCTATAATTTTCCCTCTCTTGGGGTATCATCATCCGCAACTGGGGATGTTTTCTAATTTTCCCTCTCTTGGGTTTCTATTTTCCCTCTCTTGGGGTATCATCATCCGCAACTGGGGATGGAATTGGGGTACCTGCACAAAGGGGTCAGCATTGGGGTTGGGGTTAAGGTCAGGGCTTAGGCTGGGGATGGGACTAAAGATAGGGCATTAGTCATGGGGCTTGGTTAAGGTTAGGGTAAGGATGTGGGATGGGGATAGACTAGGCCAACTCGGCATTGGGGATCAAATTTGGGGTCCAAATTAGGGGTCAGAGGAATTCAATTAGGCATCCTGAGCGAGATGCAGAATAGAGGTAAGGGGTAACCGGATAAGGAATGGAAATGGCTTCGGCAACGGGCCCCAGTCAATCTGGGAAACCCAGCGGGTCCATGGCAGGACCTGGCGGGTAAGGTTAGGGGAAATTGAAACTCCTCCCTCGTTTAAGAGGGCAGGAGTATGTGCACGCTCCGCACCATGACCCTTCCCGAGACCCGTTACGTTGTCGCCACCCCATCTACCGCATCCGGCAGTCCCCAGGTCCGAATTGAGGTAAGTACCGTCCTTTTCTTTTTTAGGTTCAGGTAAGTACCAATTAATATTTAATTTTGCCAAATTTGTGTTTTATTTGTCCTGTTATTTAGGTTTTTAACTGTTTTTTAATAAAATTTGTCTTTGCTCAATGAATTTAGTCTCTGTGTCGTTTTTATTTCCAATTTTTAGGTTTTTAAACTTCTTTTATCCATAAATTATCCAATGTTTAGGTTATAAATTTAGGATGTTCCAATTTTTAGGATTCAATTTGTAGGCCAGTAAATCAATATTTAAATGAAAAAACATCAAAAGAAATCCCCCCCGAAAATAACAAACTAAAATAACAAACTAAAAAAAACAAACAAAAACACGTTTTAGTGCTGACGCATGGCTGTAGCTACGTTTCGGCTGGATTGTGCCTTCTTCAGGCTGTGCACATGCGTCGCTGGCCAAATTAAAATGAAGAGACTCTTCTCTGCCCCTCCTTTTATATGTGCTGTGGCTCCTCCCTCCAGCAGCCGCTGAAAGTACCGGATGTACGTCACTTTGCTTTTTTCTGTTTTTGTGTTTTTCTCTTTTTCTTTTTCTGATTTTTCCTTTTTCTTTTTTCTTGCTGCTTGCTTTTACTTAATCCTTTGCTTCCCTTCTTTCCTTCTCTCCTTTCCTACCTTTTCTTTGCCTTCTTCCCTTTGTCTCCTAATCCCTGAATCCCTTCCTTTTGCCTTAAAGTCCCTCCTTACTCTTCTCCCTTCCATTGACTTTCCCTTGACAGTCCCTGTTTTCTGGCCTATATTTGTCTTTGCTTTGGCTTTGTTTCTGTGACTCTGTGGCCCATCTATAATTTTCCCTCTCTTGGGGTATCATCATCCGCAACTGGGGATGTTTTCTAATTTTCCCTCTCTTGGGTTTCTATTTTCCCTCTCTTGGGGTATCATCATCCGCAACTGGGGATGGAATTGGGGTACCTGCACAAAGGGGTCAGCATTGGGGTTGGGGTTAAGGTCAGGGCTTAGGCTGGGGATGGGACTAAAGATAGGGCATTAGTCATGGGGCTTGGTTAAGGTTAGGGTAAGGATGTGGGATGGGGATAGACTAGGCCAACTCGGCATTGGGGATCAAATTTGGGGTCCAAATTAGGGGTCAGAGGAATTCAATTAGGCATCCTGAGCGAGATGCAGAATAGAGGTAAGGGGTAACCGGATAAGGAATGGAAATGGCTTCGGCAACGGGCCCCAGTCAATCTGGGAAACCCAGCGGGTCCATGGCAGGACCTGGCGGGTAAGGTTAGGGGAAATTGAAACTCCTCCCTCGTTTAAGAGGGCAGGAGTATGTGCACGCTCCGCACCATGACCCTTCCCGAGACCCGTTACGTTGTCGCCACCCCATCTACCGCATCCGGCAGTCCCCAGGTCCGAATTGAGGTAAGTACCGTCCTTTTCTTTTTTAGGTTCAGGTAAGTACCAATTAATATTTAATTTTGCCAAATTTGTGTTTTATTTGTCCTGTTATTTAGGTTTTTAACTGTTTTTTAATAAAATTTGTCTTTGCTCAATGAATTTAGTCTCTGTGTCGTTTTTATTTCCAATTTTTAGGTTTTTAAACTTCTTTTATCCATAAATTATCCAATGTTTAGGTTATAAATTTAGGATGTTCCAATTTTTAGGATTCAATTTGTAGGCCAGTAAATCAATATTTAAATGAAAAAACATCAAAAGAAATCCCCCCCGAAAATAACAAACTAAAATAACAAACTAAAAAAAACAAACAAAAACACGTTTTAGTGCTGACGCATGGCTGTAGCTACGTTTCGGCTGGATTGTGCCTTCTTCAGGCTGTGCACATGCGTCGCTGGCCAAATTAAAATGAAGAGACTCTTCTCTGCCCCTCCTTTTATATGTGCTGTGGCTCCTCCCTCCAGCAGCCGCTGAAAGTACCGGATGTACGTCACTTTGCTTTTTTCTGTTTTTGTGTTTTTCTCTTTTTCTTTTTCTGATTTTTCCTTTTTCTTTTTTCTTGCTGCTTGCTTTTACTTAATCCTTTGCTTCCCTTCTTTCCTTCTCTCCTTTCCTACCTTTTCTTTGCCTTCTTCCCTTTGTCTCCTAATCCCTGAATCCCTTCCTTTTGCCTTAAAGTCCCTCCTTACTCTTCTCCCTTCCATTGACTTTCCCTTGACAGTCCCTGTTTTCTGGCCTATATTTGTCTTTGCTTTGGCTTTGTTTCTGTGACTCTGTGGCCCATCTATAATTTTCCCTCTCTTGGGGTATCATCATCCGCAACTGGGGATGTTTTCTAATTTTCCCTCTCTTGGGTTTCTATTTTCCCTCTCTTGGGGTATCATCATCCGCAACTGGGGATGGAATTGGGGTACCTGCACAAAGGGGTCAGCATTGGGGTTGGGGTTAAGGTCAGGGCTTAGGCTGGGGATGGGACTAAAGATAGGGCATTAGTCATGGGGCTTGGTTAAGGTTAGGGTAAGGATGTGGGATGGGGATAGACTAGGCCAACTCGGCATTGGGGATCAAATTTGGGGTCCAAATTAGGGGTCAGAGGAATTCAATTAGGCATCCTGAGCGAGATGCAGAATAGAGGTAAGGGGTAACCGGATAAGGAATGGAAATGGCTTCGGCAACGGGCCCCAGTCAATCTGGGAAACCCAGCGGGTCCATGGCAGGACCTGGCGGGTAAGGTTAGGGGAAATTGAAACTCCTCCCTCGTTTAAGAGGGCAGGAGTATGTGCACGCTCCGCACCATGACCCTTCCCGAGACCCGTTACGTTGTCGCCACCCCATCTACCGCATCCGGCAGTCCCCAGGTCCGAATTGAGGTAAGTACCGTCCTTTTCTTTTTTAGGTTCAGGTAAGTACCAATTAATATTTAATTTTGCCAAATTTGTGTTTTATTTGTCCTGTTATTTAGGTTTTTAACTGTTTTTTAATAAAATTTGTCTTTGCTCAATGAATTTAGTCTCTGTGTCGTTTTTATTTCCAATTTTTAGGTTTTTAAACTTCTTTTATCCATAAATTATCCAATGTTTAGGTTATAAATTTAGGATGTTCCAATTTTTAGGATTCAATTTGTAGGCCAGTAAATCAATATTTAAATGAAAAAACATCAAAAGAAATCCCCCCCGAAAATAACAAACTAAAATAACAAACTAAAAAAAACAAACAAAAACACGTTTTAGTGCTGACGCATGGCTGTAGCTACGTTTCGGCTGGATTGTGCCTTCTTCAGGCTGTGCACATGCGTCGCTGGCCAAATTAAAATGAAGAGACTCTTCTCTGCCCCTCCTTTTATATGTGCTGTGGCTCCTCCCTCCAGCAGCCGCTGAAAGTACCGGATGTACGTCACTTTGCTTTTTTCTGTTTTTGTGTTTTTCTCTTTTTCTTTTTCTGATTTTTCCTTTTTCTTTTTTCTTGCTGCTTGCTTTTACTTAATCCTTTGCTTCCCTTCTTTCCTTCTCTCCTTTCCTACCTTTTCTTTGCCTTCTTCCCTTTGTCTCCTAATCCCTGAATCCCTTCCTTTTGCCTTAAAGTCCCTCCTTACTCTTCTCCCTTCCATTGACTTTCCCTTGACAGTCCCTGTTTTCTGGCCTATATTTGTCTTTGCTTTGGCTTTGTTTCTGTGACTCTGTGGCCCATCTATAATTTTCCCTCTCTTGGGGTATCATCATCCGCAACTGGGGATGTTTTCTAATTTTCCCTCTCTTGGGTTTCTATTTTCCCTCTCTTGGGGTATCATCATCCGCAACTGGGGATGGAATTGGGGTACCTGCACAAAGGGGTCAGCATTGGGGTTGGGGTTAAGGTCAGGGCTTAGGCTGGGGATGGGACTAAAGATAGGGCATTAGTCATGGGGCTTGGTTAAGGTTAGGGTAAGGATGTGGGATGGGGATAGACTAGGCCAACTCGGCATTGGGGATCAAATTTGGGGTCCAAATTAGGGGTCAGAGGAATTCAATTAGGCATCCTGAGCGAGATGCAGAATAGAGGTAAGGGGTAACCGGATAAGGAATGGAAATGGCTTCGGCAACGGGCCCCAGTCAATCTGGGAAACCCAGCGGGTCCATGGCAGGACCTGGCGGGTAAGGTTAGGGGAAATTGAAACTCCTCCCTCGTTTAAGAGGGCAGGAGTATGTGCACGCTCCGCACCATGACCCTTCCCGAGACCCGTTACGTTGTCGCCACCCCATCTACCGCATCCGGCAGTCCCCAGGTCCGAATTGAGGTAAGTACCGTCCTTTTCTTTTTTAGGTTCAGGTAAGTACCAATTAATATTTAATTTTGCCAAATTTGTGTTTTATTTGTCCTGTTATTTAGGTTTTTAACTGTTTTTTAATAAAATTTGTCTTTGCTCAATGAATTTAGTCTCTGTGTCGTTTTTATTTCCAATTTTTAGGTTTTTAAACTTCTTTTATCCATAAATTATCCAATGTTTAGGTTATAAATTTAGGATGTTCCAATTTTTAGGATTCAATTTGTAGGCCAGTAAATCAATATTTAAATGAAAAAACATCAAAAGAAATCCCCCCCGAAAATAACAAACTAAAATAACAAACTAAAAAAAACAAACAAAAACACGTTTTAGTGCTGACGCATGGCTGTAGCTACGTTTCGGCTGGATTGTGCCTTCTTCAGGCTGTGCACATGCGTCGCTGGCCAAATTAAAATGAAGAGACTCTTCTCTGCCCCTCCTTTTATATGTGCTGTGGCTCCTCCCTCCAGCAGCCGCTGAAAGTACCGGATGTACGTCACTTTGCTTTTTTCTGTTTTTGTGTTTTTCTCTTTTTCTTTTTCTGATTTTTCCTTTTTCTTTTTTCTTGCTGCTTGCTTTTACTTAATCCTTTGCTTCCCTTCTTTCCTTCTCTCCTTTCCTACCTTTTCTTTGCCTTCTTCCCTTTGTCTCCTAATCCCTGAATCCCTTCCTTTTGCCTTAAAGTCCCTCCTTACTCTTCTCCCTTCCATTGACTTTCCCTTGACAGTCCCTGTTTTCTGGCCTATATTTGTCTTTGCTTTGGCTTTGTTTCTGTGACTCTGTGGCCCATCTATAATTTTCCCTCTCTTGGGGTATCATCATCCGCAACTGGGGATGTTTTCTAATTTTCCCTCTCTTGGGTTTCTATTTTCCCTCTCTTGGGGTATCATCATCCGCAACTGGGGATGGAATTGGGGTACCTGCACAAAGGGGTCAGCATTGGGGTTGGGGTTAAGGTCAGGGCTTAGGCTGGGGATGGGACTAAAGATAGGGCATTAGTCATGGGGCTTGGTTAAGGTTAGGGTAAGGATGTGGGATGGGGATAGACTAGGCCAACTCGGCATTGGGGATCAAATTTGGGGTCCAAATTAGGGGTCAGAGGAATTCAATTAGGCATCCTGAGCGAGATGCAGAATAGAGGTAAGGGGTAACCGGATAAGGAATGGAAATGGCTTCGGCAACGGGCCCCAGTCAATCTGGGAAACCCAGCGGGTCCATGGCAGGACCTGGCGGGTAAGGTTAGGGGAAATTGAAACTCCTCCCTCGTTTAAGAGGGCAGGAGTATGTGCACGCTCCGCACCATGACCCTTCCCGAGACCCGTTACGTTGTCGCCACCCCATCTACCGCATCCGGCAGTCCCCAGGTCCGAATTGAGGTAAGTACCGTCCTTTTCTTTTTTAGGTTCAGGTAAGTACCAATTAATATTTAATTTTGCCAAATTTGTGTTTTATTTGTCCTGTTATTTAGGTTTTTAACTGTTTTTTAATAAAATTTGTCTTTGCTCAATGAATTTAGTCTCTGTGTCGTTTTTATTTCCAATTTTTAGGTTTTTAAACTTCTTTTATCCATAAATTATCCAATGTTTAGGTTATAAATTTAGGATGTTCCAATTTTTAGGATTCAATTTGTAGGCCAGTAAATCAATATTTAAATGAAAAAACATCAAAAGAAATCCCCCCCGAAAATAACAAACTAAAATAACAAACTAAAAAAAACAAACAAAAACACGTTTTAGTGCTGACGCATGGCTGTAGCTACGTTTCGGCTGGATTGTGCCTTCTTCAGGCTGTGCACATGCGTCGCTGGCCAAATTAAAATGAAGAGACTCTTCTCTGCCCCTCCTTTTATATGTGCTGTGGCTCCTCCCTCCAGCAGCCGCTGAAAGTACCGGATGTACGTCACTTTGCTTTTTTCTGTTTTTGTGTTTTTCTCTTTTTCTTTTTCTGATTTTTCCTTTTTCTTTTTTCTTGCTGCTTGCTTTTACTTAATCCTTTGCTTCCCTTCTTTCCTTCTCTCCTTTCCTACCTTTTCTTTGCCTTCTTCCCTTTGTCTCCTAATCCCTGAATCCCTTCCTTTTGCCTTAAAGTCCCTCCTTACTCTTCTCCCTTCCATTGACTTTCCCTTGACAGTCCCTGTTTTCTGGCCTATATTTGTCTTTGCTTTGGCTTTGTTTCTGTGACTCTGTGGCCCATCTATAATTTTCCCTCTCTTGGGGTATCATCATCCGCAACTGGGGATGTTTTCTAATTTTCCCTCTCTTGGGTTTCTATTTTCCCTCTCTTGGGGTATCATCATCCGCAACTGGGGATGGAATTGGGGTACCTGCACAAAGGGGTCAGCATTGGGGTTGGGGTTAAGGTCAGGGCTTAGGCTGGGGATGGGACTAAAGATAGGGCATTAGTCATGGGGCTTGGTTAAGGTTAGGGTAAGGATGTGGGATGGGGATAGACTAGGCCAACTCGGCATTGGGGATCAAATTTGGGGTCCAAATTAGGGGTCAGAGGAATTCAATTAGGCATCCTGAGCGAGATGCAGAATAGAGGTAAGGGGTAACCGGATAAGGAATGGAAATGGCTTCGGCAACGGGCCCCAGTCAATCTGGGAAACCCAGCGGGTCCATGGCAGGACCTGGCGGGTAAGGTTAGGGGAAATTGAAACTCCTCCCTCGTTTAAGAGGGCAGGAGTATGTGCACGCTCCGCACCATGACCCTTCCCGAGACCCGTTACGTTGTCGCCACCCCATCTACCGCATCCGGCAGTCCCCAGGTCCGAATTGAGGTAAGTACCGTCCTTTTCTTTTTTAGGTTCAGGTAAGTACCAATTAATATTTAATTTTGCCAAATTTGTGTTTTATTTGTCCTGTTATTTAGGTTTTTAACTGTTTTTTAATAAAATTTGTCTTTGCTCAATGAATTTAGTCTCTGTGTCGTTTTTATTTCCAATTTTTAGGTTTTTAAACTTCTTTTATCCATAAATTATCCAATGTTTAGGTTATAAATTTAGGATGTTCCAATTTTTAGGATTCAATTTGTAGGCCAGTAAATCAATATTTAAATGAAAAAACATCAAAAGAAATCCCCCCCGAAAATAACAAACTAAAATAACAAACTAAAAAAAACAAACAAAAACACGTTTTAGTGCTGACGCATGGCTGTAGCTACGTTTCGGCTGGATTGTGCCTTCTTCAGGCTGTGCACATGCGTCGCTGGCCAAATTAAAATGAAGAGACTCTTCTCTGCCCCTCCTTTTATATGTGCTGTGGCTCCTCCCTCCAGCAGCCGCTGAAAGTACCGGATGTACGTCACTTTGCTTTTTTCTGTTTTTGTGTTTTTCTCTTTTTCTTTTTCTGATTTTTCCTTTTTCTTTTTTCTTGCTGCTTGCTTTTACTTAATCCTTTGCTTCCCTTCTTTCCTTCTCTCCTTTCCTACCTTTTCTTTGCCTTCTTCCCTTTGTCTCCTAATCCCTGAATCCCTTCCTTTTGCCTTAAAGTCCCTCCTTACTCTTCTCCCTTCCATTGACTTTCCCTTGACAGTCCCTGTTTTCTGGCCTATATTTGTCTTTGCTTTGGCTTTGTTTCTGTGACTCTGTGGCCCATCTATAATTTTCCCTCTCTTGGGGTATCATCATCCGCAACTGGGGATGTTTTCTAATTTTCCCTCTCTTGGGTTTCTATTTTCCCTCTCTTGGGGTATCATCATCCGCAACTGGGGATGGAATTGGGGTACCTGCACAAAGGGGTCAGCATTGGGGTTGGGGTTAAGGTCAGGGCTTAGGCTGGGGATGGGACTAAAGATAGGGCATTAGTCATGGGGCTTGGTTAAGGTTAGGGTAAGGATGTGGGATGGGGATAGACTAGGCCAACTCGGCATTGGGGATCAAATTTGGGGTCCAAATTAGGGGTCAGAGGAATTCAATTAGGCATCCTGAGCGAGATGCAGAATAGAGGTAAGGGGTAACCGGATAAGGAATGGAAATGGCTTCGGCAACGGGCCCCAGTCAATCTGGGAAACCCAGCGGGTCCATGGCAGGACCTGGCGGGTAAGGTTAGGGGAAATTGAAACTCCTCCCTCGTTTAAGAGGGCAGGAGTATGTGCACGCTCCGCACCATGACCCTTCCCGAGACCCGTTACGTTGTCGCCACCCCATCTACCGCATCCGGCAGTCCCCAGGTCCGAATTGAGGTAAGTACCGTCCTTTTCTTTTTTAGGTTCAGGTAAGTACCAATTAATATTTAATTTTGCCAAATTTGTGTTTTATTTGTCCTGTTATTTAGGTTTTTAACTGTTTTTTAATAAAATTTGTCTTTGCTCAATGAATTTAGTCTCTGTGTCGTTTTTATTTCCAATTTTTAGGTTTTTAAACTTCTTTTATCCATAAATTATCCAATGTTTAGGTTATAAATTTAGGATGTTCCAATTTTTAGGATTCAATTTGTAGGCCAGTAAATCAATATTTAAATGAAAAAACATCAAAAGAAATCCCCCCCGAAAATAACAAACTAAAATAACAAACTAAAAAAAACAAACAAAAACACGTTTTAGTGCTGACGCATGGCTGTAGCTACGTTTCGGCTGGATTGTGCCTTCTTCAGGCTGTGCACATGCGTCGCTGGCCAAATTAAAATGAAGAGACTCTTCTCTGCCCCTCCTTTTATATGTGCTGTGGCTCCTCCCTCCAGCAGCCGCTGAAAGTACCGGATGTACGTCACTTTGCTTTTTTCTGTTTTTGTGTTTTTCTCTTTTTCTTTTTCTGATTTTTCCTTTTTCTTTTTTCTTGCTGCTTGCTTTTACTTAATCCTTTGCTTCCCTTCTTTCCTTCTCTCCTTTCCTACCTTTTCTTTGCCTTCTTCCCTTTGTCTCCTAATCCCTGAATCCCTTCCTTTTGCCTTAAAGTCCCTCCTTACTCTTCTCCCTTCCATTGACTTTCCCTTGACAGTCCCTGTTTTCTGGCCTATATTTGTCTTTGCTTTGGCTTTGTTTCTGTGACTCTGTGGCCCATCTATAATTTTCCCTCTCTTGGGGTATCATCATCCGCAACTGGGGATGTTTTCTAATTTTCCCTCTCTTGGGTTTCTATTTTCCCTCTCTTGGGGTATCATCATCCGCAACTGGGGATGGAATTGGGGTACCTGCACAAAGGGGTCAGCATTGGGGTTGGGGTTAAGGTCAGGGCTTAGGCTGGGGATGGGACTAAAGATAGGGCATTAGTCATGGGGCTTGGTTAAGGTTAGGGTAAGGATGTGGGATGGGGATAGACTAGGCCAACTCGGCATTGGGGATCAAATTTGGGGTCCAAATTAGGGGTCAGAGGAATTCAATTAGGCATCCTGAGCGAGATGCAGAATAGAGGTAAGGGGTAACCGGATAAGGAATGGAAATGGCTTCGGCAACGGGCCCCAGTCAATCTGGGAAACCCAGCGGGTCCATGGCAGGACCTGGCGGGTAAGGTTAGGGGAAATTGAAACTCCTCCCTCGTTTAAGAGGGCAGGAGTATGTGCACGCTCCGCACCATGACCCTTCCCGAGACCCGTTACGTTGTCGCCACCCCATCTACCGCATCCGGCAGTCCCCAGGTCCGAATTGAGGTAAGTACCGTCCTTTTCTTTTTTAGGTTCAGGTAAGTACCAATTAATATTTAATTTTGCCAAATTTGTGTTTTATTTGTCCTGTTATTTAGGTTTTTAACTGTTTTTTAATAAAATTTGTCTTTGCTCAATGAATTTAGTCTCTGTGTCGTTTTTATTTCCAATTTTTAGGTTTTTAAACTTCTTTTATCCATAAATTATCCAATGTTTAGGTTATAAATTTAGGATGTTCCAATTTTTAGGATTCAATTTGTAGGCCAGTAAATCAATATTTAAATGAAAAAACATCAAAAGAAATCCCCCCCGAAAATAACAAACTAAAATAACAAACTAAAAAAAACAAACAAAAACACGTTTTAGTGCTGACGCATGGCTGTAGCTACGTTTCGGCTGGATTGTGCCTTCTTCAGGCTGTGCACATGCGTCGCTGGCCAAATTAAAATGAAGAGACTCTTCTCTGCCCCTCCTTTTATATGTGCTGTGGCTCCTCCCTCCAGCAGCCGCTGAAAGTACCGGATGTACGTCACTTTGCTTTTTTCTGTTTTTGTGTTTTTCTCTTTTTCTTTTTCTGATTTTTCCTTTTTCTTTTTTCTTGCTGCTTGCTTTTACTTAATCCTTTGCTTCCCTTCTTTCCTTCTCTCCTTTCCTACCTTTTCTTTGCCTTCTTCCCTTTGTCTCCTAATCCCTGAATCCCTTCCTTTTGCCTTAAAGTCCCTCCTTACTCTTCTCCCTTCCATTGACTTTCCCTTGACAGTCCCTGTTTTCTGGCCTATATTTGTCTTTGCTTTGGCTTTGTTTCTGTGACTCTGTGGCCCATCTATAATTTTCCCTCTCTTGGGGTATCATCATCCGCAACTGGGGATGTTTTCTAATTTTCCCTCTCTTGGGTTTCTATTTTCCCTCTCTTGGGGTATCATCATCCGCAACTGGGGATGGAATTGGGGTACCTGCACAAAGGGGTCAGCATTGGGGTTGGGGTTAAGGTCAGGGCTTAGGCTGGGGATGGGACTAAAGATAGGGCATTAGTCATGGGGCTTGGTTAAGGTTAGGGTAAGGATGTGGGATGGGGATAGACTAGGCCAACTCGGCATTGGGGATCAAATTTGGGGTCCAAATTAGGGGTCAGAGGAATTCAATTAGGCATCCTGAGCGAGATGCAGAATAGAGGTAAGGGGTAACCGGATAAGGAATGGAAATGGCTTCGGCAACGGGCCCCAGTCAATCTGGGAAACCCAGCGGGTCCATGGCAGGACCTGGCGGGTAAGGTTAGGGGAAATTGAAACTCCTCCCTCGTTTAAGAGGGCAGGAGTATGTGCACGCTCCGCACCATGACCCTTCCCGAGACCCGTTACGTTGTCGCCACCCCATCTACCGCATCCGGCAGTCCCCAGGTCCGAATTGAGGTAAGTACCGTCCTTTTCTTTTTTAGGTTCAGGTAAGTACCAATTAATATTTAATTTTGCCAAATTTGTGTTTTATTTGTCCTGTTATTTAGGTTTTTAACTGTTTTTTAATAAAATTTGTCTTTGCTCAATGAATTTAGTCTCTGTGTCGTTTTTATTTCCAATTTTTAGGTTTTTAAACTTCTTTTATCCATAAATTATCCAATGTTTAGGTTATAAATTTAGGATGTTCCAATTTTTAGGATTCAATTTGTAGGCCAGTAAATCAATATTTAAATGAAAAAACATCAAAAGAAATCCCCCCCGAAAATAACAAACTAAAATAACAAACTAAAAAAAACAAACAAAAACACGTTTTAGTGCTGACGCATGGCTGTAGCTACGTTTCGGCTGGATTGTGCCTTCTTCAGGCTGTGCACATGCGTCGCTGGCCAAATTAAAATGAAGAGACTCTTCTCTGCCCCTCCTTTTATATGTGCTGTGGCTCCTCCCTCCAGCAGCCGCTGAAAGTACCGGATGTACGTCACTTTGCTTTTTTCTGTTTTTGTGTTTTTCTCTTTTTCTTTTTCTGATTTTTCCTTTTTCTTTTTTCTTGCTGCTTGCTTTTACTTAATCCTTTGCTTCCCTTCTTTCCTTCTCTCCTTTCCTACCTTTTCTTTGCCTTCTTCCCTTTGTCTCCTAATCCCTGAATCCCTTCCTTTTGCCTTAAAGTCCCTCCTTACTCTTCTCCCTTCCATTGACTTTCCCTTGACAGTCCCTGTTTTCTGGCCTATATTTGTCTTTGCTTTGGCTTTGTTTCTGTGACTCTGTGGCCCATCTATAATTTTCCCTCTCTTGGGGTATCATCATCCGCAACTGGGGATGTTTTCTAATTTTCCCTCTCTTGGGTTTCTATTTTCCCTCTCTTGGGGTATCATCATCCGCAACTGGGGATGGAATTGGGGTACCTGCACAAAGGGGTCAGCATTGGGGTTGGGGTTAAGGTCAGGGCTTAGGCTGGGGATGGGACTAAAGATAGGGCATTAGTCATGGGGCTTGGTTAAGGTTAGGGTAAGGATGTGGGATGGGGATAGACTAGGCCAACTCGGCATTGGGGATCAAATTTGGGGTCCAAATTAGGGGTCAGAGGAATTCAATTAGGCATCCTGAGCGAGATGCAGAATAGAGGTAAGGGGTAACCGGATAAGGAATGGAAATGGCTTCGGCAACGGGCCCCAGTCAATCTGGGAAACCCAGCGGGTCCATGGCAGGACCTGGCGGGTAAGGTTAGGGGAAATTGAAACTCCTCCCTCGTTTAAGAGGGCAGGAGTATGTGCACGCTCCGCACCATGACCCTTCCCGAGACCCGTTACGTTGTCGCCACCCCATCTACCGCATCCGGCAGTCCCCAGGTCCGAATTGAGGTAAGTACCGTCCTTTTCTTTTTTAGGTTCAGGTAAGTACCAATTAATATTTAATTTTGCCAAATTTGTGTTTTATTTGTCCTGTTATTTAGGTTTTTAACTGTTTTTTAATAAAATTTGTCTTTGCTCAATGAATTTAGTCTCTGTGTCGTTTTTATTTCCAATTTTTAGGTTTTTAAACTTCTTTTATCCATAAATTATCCAATGTTTAGGTTATAAATTTAGGATGTTCCAATTTTTAGGATTCAATTTGTAGGCCAGTAAATCAATATTTAAATGAAAAAACATCAAAAGAAATCCCCCCCGAAAATAACAAACTAAAATAACAAACTAAAAAAAACAAACAAAAACACGTTTTAGTGCTGACGCATGGCTGTAGCTACGTTTCGGCTGGATTGTGCCTTCTTCAGGCTGTGCACATGCGTCGCTGGCCAAATTAAAATGAAGAGACTCTTCTCTGCCCCTCCTTTTATATGTGCTGTGGCTCCTCCCTCCAGCAGCCGCTGAAAGTACCGGATGTACGTCACTTTGCTTTTTTCTGTTTTTGTGTTTTTCTCTTTTTCTTTTTCTGATTTTTCCTTTTTCTTTTTTCTTGCTGCTTGCTTTTACTTAATCCTTTGCTTCCCTTCTTTCCTTCTCTCCTTTCCTACCTTTTCTTTGCCTTCTTCCCTTTGTCTCCTAATCCCTGAATCCCTTCCTTTTGCCTTAAAGTCCCTCCTTACTCTTCTCCCTTCCATTGACTTTCCCTTGACAGTCCCTGTTTTCTGGCCTATATTTGTCTTTGCTTTGGCTTTGTTTCTGTGACTCTGTGGCCCATCTATAATTTTCCCTCTCTTGGGGTATCATCATCCGCAACTGGGGATGTTTTCTAATTTTCCCTCTCTTGGGTTTCTATTTTCCCTCTCTTGGGGTATCATCATCCGCAACTGGGGATGGAATTGGGGTACCTGCACAAAGGGGTCAGCATTGGGGTTGGGGTTAAGGTCAGGGCTTAGGCTGGGGATGGGACTAAAGATAGGGCATTAGTCATGGGGCTTGGTTAAGGTTAGGGTAAGGATGTGGGATGGGGATAGACTAGGCCAACTCGGCATTGGGGATCAAATTTGGGGTCCAAATTAGGGGTCAGAGGAATTCAATTAGGCATCCTGAGCGAGATGCAGAATAGAGGTAAGGGGTAACCGGATAAGGAATGGAAATGGCTTCGGCAACGGGCCCCAGTCAATCTGGGAAACCCAGCGGGTCCATGGCAGGACCTGGCGGGTAAGGTTAGGGGAAATTGAAACTCCTCCCTCGTTTAAGAGGGCAGGAGTATGTGCACGCTCCGCACCATGACCCTTCCCGAGACCCGTTACGTTGTCGCCACCCCATCTACCGCATCCGGCAGTCCCCAGGTCCGAATTGAGGTAAGTACCGTCCTTTTCTTTTTTAGGTTCAGGTAAGTACCAATTAATATTTAATTTTGCCAAATTTGTGTTTTATTTGTCCTGTTATTTAGGTTTTTAACTGTTTTTTAATAAAATTTGTCTTTGCTCAATGAATTTAGTCTCTGTGTCGTTTTTATTTCCAATTTTTAGGTTTTTAAACTTCTTTTATCCATAAATTATCCAATGTTTAGGTTATAAATTTAGGATGTTCCAATTTTTAGGATTCAATTTGTAGGCCAGTAAATCAATATTTAAATGAAAAAACATCAAAAGAAATCCCCCCCGAAAATAACAAACTAAAATAACAAACTAAAAAAAACAAACAAAAACACGTTTTAGTGCTGACGCATGGCTGTAGCTACGTTTCGGCTGGATTGTGCCTTCTTCAGGCTGTGCACATGCGTCGCTGGCCAAATTAAAATGAAGAGACTCTTCTCTGCCCCTCCTTTTATATGTGCTGTGGCTCCTCCCTCCAGCAGCCGCTGAAAGTACCGGATGTACGTCACTTTGCTTTTTTCTGTTTTTGTGTTTTTCTCTTTTTCTTTTTCTGATTTTTCCTTTTTCTTTTTTCTTGCTGCTTGCTTTTACTTAATCCTTTGCTTCCCTTCTTTCCTTCTCTCCTTTCCTACCTTTTCTTTGCCTTCTTCCCTTTGTCTCCTAATCCCTGAATCCCTTCCTTTTGCCTTAAAGTCCCTCCTTACTCTTCTCCCTTCCATTGACTTTCCCTTGACAGTCCCTGTTTTCTGGCCTATATTTGTCTTTGCTTTGGCTTTGTTTCTGTGACTCTGTGGCCCATCTATAATTTTCCCTCTCTTGGGGTATCATCATCCGCAACTGGGGATGTTTTCTAATTTTCCCTCTCTTGGGTTTCTATTTTCCCTCTCTTGGGGTATCATCATCCGCAACTGGGGATGGAATTGGGGTACCTGCACAAAGGGGTCAGCATTGGGGTTGGGGTTAAGGTCAGGGCTTAGGCTGGGGATGGGACTAAAGATAGGGCATTAGTCATGGGGCTTGGTTAAGGTTAGGGTAAGGATGTGGGATGGGGATAGACTAGGCCAACTCGGCATTGGGGATCAAATTTGGGGTCCAAATTAGGGGTCAGAGGAATTCAATTAGGCATCCTGAGCGAGATGCAGAATAGAGGTAAGGGGTAACCGGATAAGGAATGGAAATGGCTTCGGCAACGGGCCCCAGTCAATCTGGGAAACCCAGCGGGTCCATGGCAGGACCTGGCGGGTAAGGTTAGGGGAAATTGAAACTCCTCCCTCGTTTAAGAGGGCAGGAGTATGTGCACGCTCCGCACCATGACCCTTCCCGAGACCCGTTACGTTGTCGCCACCCCATCTACCGCATCCGGCAGTCCCCAGGTCCGAATTGAGGTAAGTACCGTCCTTTTCTTTTTTAGGTTCAGGTAAGTACCAATTAATATTTAATTTTGCCAAATTTGTGTTTTATTTGTCCTGTTATTTAGGTTTTTAACTGTTTTTTAATAAAATTTGTCTTTGCTCAATGAATTTAGTCTCTGTGTCGTTTTTATTTCCAATTTTTAGGTTTTTAAACTTCTTTTATCCATAAATTATCCAATGTTTAGGTTATAAATTTAGGATGTTCCAATTTTTAGGATTCAATTTGTAGGCCAGTAAATCAATATTTAAATGAAAAAACATCAAAAGAAATCCCCCCCGAAAATAACAAACTAAAATAACAAACTAAAAAAAACAAACAAAAACACGTTTTAGTGCTGACGCATGGCTGTAGCTACGTTTCGGCTGGATTGTGCCTTCTTCAGGCTGTGCACATGCGTCGCTGGCCAAATTAAAATGAAGAGACTCTTCTCTGCCCCTCCTTTTATATGTGCTGTGGCTCCTCCCTCCAGCAGCCGCTGAAAGTACCGGATGTACGTCACTTTGCTTTTTTCTGTTTTTGTGTTTTTCTCTTTTTCTTTTTCTGATTTTTCCTTTTTCTTTTTTCTTGCTGCTTGCTTTTACTTAATCCTTTGCTTCCCTTCTTTCCTTCTCTCCTTTCCTACCTTTTCTTTGCCTTCTTCCCTTTGTCTCCTAATCCCTGAATCCCTTCCTTTTGCCTTAAAGTCCCTCCTTACTCTTCTCCCTTCCATTGACTTTCCCTTGACAGTCCCTGTTTTCTGGCCTATATTTGTCTTTGCTTTGGCTTTGTTTCTGTGACTCTGTGGCCCATCTATAATTTTCCCTCTCTTGGGGTATCATCATCCGCAACTGGGGATGTTTTCTAATTTTCCCTCTCTTGGGTTTCTATTTTCCCTCTCTTGGGGTATCATCATCCGCAACTGGGGATGGAATTGGGGTACCTGCACAAAGGGGTCAGCATTGGGGTTGGGGTTAAGGTCAGGGCTTAGGCTGGGGATGGGACTAAAGATAGGGCATTAGTCATGGGGCTTGGTTAAGGTTAGGGTAAGGATGTGGGATGGGGATAGACTAGGCCAACTCGGCATTGGGGATCAAATTTGGGGTCCAAATTAGGGGTCAGAGGAATTCAATTAGGCATCCTGAGCGAGATGCAGAATAGAGGTAAGGGGTAACCGGATAAGGAATGGAAATGGCTTCGGCAACGGGCCCCAGTCAATCTGGGAAACCCAGCGGGTCCATGGCAGGACCTGGCGGGTAAGGTTAGGGGAAATTGAAACTCCTCCCTCGTTTAAGAGGGCAGGAGTATGTGCACGCTCCGCACCATGACCCTTCCCGAGACCCGTTACGTTGTCGCCACCCCATCTACCGCATCCGGCAGTCCCCAGGTCCGAATTGAGGTAAGTACCGTCCTTTTCTTTTTTAGGTTCAGGTAAGTACCAATTAATATTTAATTTTGCCAAATTTGTGTTTTATTTGTCCTGTTATTTAGGTTTTTAACTGTTTTTTAATAAAATTTGTCTTTGCTCAATGAATTTAGTCTCTGTGTCGTTTTTATTTCCAATTTTTAGGTTTTTAAACTTCTTTTATCCATAAATTATCCAATGTTTAGGTTATAAATTTAGGATGTTCCAATTTTTAGGATTCAATTTGTAGGCCAGTAAATCAATATTTAAATGAAAAAACATCAAAAGAAATCCCCCCCGAAAATAACAAACTAAAATAACAAACTAAAAAAAACAAACAAAAACACGTTTTAGTGCTGACGCATGGCTGTAGCTACGTTTCGGCTGGATTGTGCCTTCTTCAGGCTGTGCACATGCGTCGCTGGCCAAATTAAAATGAAGAGACTCTTCTCTGCCCCTCCTTTTATATGTGCTGTGGCTCCTCCCTCCAGCAGCCGCTGAAAGTACCGGATGTACGTCACTTTGCTTTTTTCTGTTTTTGTGTTTTTCTCTTTTTCTTTTTCTGATTTTTCCTTTTTCTTTTTTCTTGCTGCTTGCTTTTACTTAATCCTTTGCTTCCCTTCTTTCCTTCTCTCCTTTCCTACCTTTTCTTTGCCTTCTTCCCTTTGTCTCCTAATCCCTGAATCCCTTCCTTTTGCCTTAAAGTCCCTCCTTACTCTTCTCCCTTCCATTGACTTTCCCTTGACAGTCCCTGTTTTCTGGCCTATATTTGTCTTTGCTTTGGCTTTGTTTCTGTGACTCTGTGGCCCATCTATAATTTTCCCTCTCTTGGGGTATCATCATCCGCAACTGGGGATGTTTTCTAATTTTCCCTCTCTTGGGTTTCTATTTTCCCTCTCTTGGGGTATCATCATCCGCAACTGGGGATGGAATTGGGGTACCTGCACAAAGGGGTCAGCATTGGGGTTGGGGTTAAGGTCAGGGCTTAGGCTGGGGATGGGACTAAAGATAGGGCATTAGTCATGGGGCTTGGTTAAGGTTAGGGTAAGGATGTGGGATGGGGATAGACTAGGCCAACTCGGCATTGGGGATCAAATTTGGGGTCCAAATTAGGGGTCAGAGGAATTCAATTAGGCATCCTGAGCGAGATGCAGAATAGAGGTAAGGGGTAACCGGATAAGGAATGGAAATGGCTTCGGCAACGGGCCCCAGTCAATCTGGGAAACCCAGCGGGTCCATGGCAGGACCTGGCGGGTAAGGTTAGGGGAAATTGAAACTCCTCCCTCGTTTAAGAGGGCAGGAGTATGTGCACGCTCCGCACCATGACCCTTCCCGAGACCCGTTACGTTGTCGCCACCCCATCTACCGCATCCGGCAGTCCCCAGGTCCGAATTGAGGTAAGTACCGTCCTTTTCTTTTTTAGGTTCAGGTAAGTACCAATTAATATTTAATTTTGCCAAATTTGTGTTTTATTTGTCCTGTTATTTAGGTTTTTAACTGTTTTTTAATAAAATTTGTCTTTGCTCAATGAATTTAGTCTCTGTGTCGTTTTTATTTCCAATTTTTAGGTTTTTAAACTTCTTTTATCCATAAATTATCCAATGTTTAGGTTATAAATTTAGGATGTTCCAATTTTTAGGATTCAATTTGTAGGCCAGTAAATCAATATTTAAATGAAAAAACATCAAAAGAAATCCCCCCCGAAAATAACAAACTAAAATAACAAACTAAAAAAAACAAACAAAAACACGTTTTAGTGCTGACGCATGGCTGTAGCTACGTTTCGGCTGGATTGTGCCTTCTTCAGGCTGTGCACATGCGTCGCTGGCCAAATTAAAATGAAGAGACTCTTCTCTGCCCCTCCTTTTATATGTGCTGTGGCTCCTCCCTCCAGCAGCCGCTGAAAGTACCGGATGTACGTCACTTTGCTTTTTTCTGTTTTTGTGTTTTTCTCTTTTTCTTTTTCTGATTTTTCCTTTTTCTTTTTTCTTGCTGCTTGCTTTTACTTAATCCTTTGCTTCCCTTCTTTCCTTCTCTCCTTTCCTACCTTTTCTTTGCCTTCTTCCCTTTGTCTCCTAATCCCTGAATCCCTTCCTTTTGCCTTAAAGTCCCTCCTTACTCTTCTCCCTTCCATTGACTTTCCCTTGACAGTCCCTGTTTTCTGGCCTATATTTGTCTTTGCTTTGGCTTTGTTTCTGTGACTCTGTGGCCCATCTATAATTTTCCCTCTCTTGGGGTATCATCATCCGCAACTGGGGATGTTTTCTAATTTTCCCTCTCTTGGGTTTCTATTTTCCCTCTCTTGGGGTATCATCATCCGCAACTGGGGATGGAATTGGGGTACCTGCACAAAGGGGTCAGCATTGGGGTTGGGGTTAAGGTCAGGGCTTAGGCTGGGGATGGGACTAAAGATAGGGCATTAGTCATGGGGCTTGGTTAAGGTTAGGGTAAGGATGTGGGATGGGGATAGACTAGGCCAACTCGGCATTGGGGATCAAATTTGGGGTCCAAATTAGGGGTCAGAGGAATTCAATTAGGCATCCTGAGCGAGATGCAGAATAGAGGTAAGGGGTAACCGGATAAGGAATGGAAATGGCTTCGGCAACGGGCCCCAGTCAATCTGGGAAACCCAGCGGGTCCATGGCAGGACCTGGCGGGTAAGGTTAGGGGAAATTGAAACTCCTCCCTCGTTTAAGAGGGCAGGAGTATGTGCACGCTCCGCACCATGACCCTTCCCGAGACCCGTTACGTTGTCGCCACCCCATCTACCGCATCCGGCAGTCCCCAGGTCCGAATTGAGGTAAGTACCGTCCTTTTCTTTTTTAGGTTCAGGTAAGTACCAATTAATATTTAATTTTGCCAAATTTGTGTTTTATTTGTCCTGTTATTTAGGTTTTTAACTGTTTTTTAATAAAATTTGTCTTTGCTCAATGAATTTAGTCTCTGTGTCGTTTTTATTTCCAATTTTTAGGTTTTTAAACTTCTTTTATCCATAAATTATCCAATGTTTAGGTTATAAATTTAGGATGTTCCAATTTTTAGGATTCAATTTGTAGGCCAGTAAATCAATATTTAAATGAAAAAACATCAAAAGAAATCCCCCCCGAAAATAACAAACTAAAATAACAAACTAAAAAAAACAAACAAAAACACGTTTTAGTGCTGACGCATGGCTGTAGCTACGTTTCGGCTGGATTGTGCCTTCTTCAGGCTGTGCACATGCGTCGCTGGCCAAATTAAAATGAAGAGACTCTTCTCTGCCCCTCCTTTTATATGTGCTGTGGCTCCTCCCTCCAGCAGCCGCTGAAAGTACCGGATGTACGTCACTTTGCTTTTTTCTGTTTTTGTGTTTTTCTCTTTTTCTTTTTCTGATTTTTCCTTTTTCTTTTTTCTTGCTGCTTGCTTTTACTTAATCCTTTGCTTCCCTTCTTTCCTTCTCTCCTTTCCTACCTTTTCTTTGCCTTCTTCCCTTTGTCTCCTAATCCCTGAATCCCTTCCTTTTGCCTTAAAGTCCCTCCTTACTCTTCTCCCTTCCATTGACTTTCCCTTGACAGTCCCTGTTTTCTGGCCTATATTTGTCTTTGCTTTGGCTTTGTTTCTGTGACTCTGTGGCCCATCTATAATTTTCCCTCTCTTGGGGTATCATCATCCGCAACTGGGGATGTTTTCTAATTTTCCCTCTCTTGGGTTTCTATTTTCCCTCTCTTGGGGTATCATCATCCGCAACTGGGGATGGAATTGGGGTACCTGCACAAAGGGGTCAGCATTAGGGTTAGGGTTAGGGTTAGGGGGTTAGGGTTAGGGTTAGGTAAGGGGAATGAAACTCCTCCCTGCACGAGGAGGGCAGGAGTGGTGCACGGGCCATACCGTGACCCTTCCCGCGGCCCACCACGTTATCGCCACCCCGTCTTCCGTGTCCGTCACTCTCCAGGTCCAAATTCAGGTAAGTACCTTCCTTAATTAGGCTTCCCAGGTAAGTACCATATTTTAATTGTTTTTTAACCAAATTGTTCTAATTTACATTTTTCTTTCAGGTTTCCAATTGTTTTTAACTGCTTTTACTGTGTTTGTAATAAATTTTCTATTTTCCCAATTATTGTTGTCTCCGTGTTGTTTTTATGAATTCCCAATCTTAGGTTTTTAAATTAGTTTTTTAGGCCCTCAATAAACATGAAAATGAATAAAATTTAAATAAACCTCCCCCAAAAATAACAAACTAAAATAACAAACTAAAACAACAAACAAAACATTTTTTGTGATGCATGGCCTGCGCTAGCTTTCGGCGGTGTTGTGCCTTCTTCAGGCTGTGCTCATGCATCGGTGGCCAAATTCAAATAAAGGAGACTCCTCTCTGCCCCCTCCTTTTATAGTTTTTGGCTCCTCCCCACTGCAGAGCATCCAAAGTGCCGGATATACGTGACTTGCCGTTTTTCCTTTTTTCCACTACTTTCTTTTGCTTAACACTATCCATTTCCTTTCCTTTCTCCTTTCCTACCCTTGCTTTGCCTTCTGTTTCCTTTTACTCTTAATTCCTGCGTCCTTTCCTTTGGTTTACATACCCTCCTTTCCTAATTTCATACATGGCCGTCTTTGTTTATTTCTTTGTGTTTGTGGCCTTAATTTTACTTGGGGTTCTGTTTATTGAGGTTAAGGTAGGGGTGCACCATGGATGGGGCTAGGAATTAGGGCCAGGATTGTGGCTGGTTAGGGTTAGGATAGGATCCTGGGGTGGGGATAGTTTAATTAGGGCCGAATTGGCATAGGGGTTAAATTTTGGGTCCAGATTTGGGGTCAGAGGTAATAGGGGGTGGGGGGCAACCAGGCAGGGCCCGTAGGTGGTTTCGGCAGTAGGCCTCGGTCAATCTGGTAAACCAGCGGGTACATGGCAGGCACTGGCCGGTTAGGTAAGGGGAATGAAACTCCTCCCTGCACGAGGAGGGCAGGAGTGGTGCACGGGCCATACCGTGACCCTTCCCGCGGCCCACCACGTTATCGCCACCCCGTCTTCCGTGTCCGTCACTCTCCAGGTCCAAATTCAGGTAAGTACCTTCCTTAATTAGGCTTCCCAGGTAAGTACCATATTTTAATTGTTTTTTAACCAAATTGTTCTAATTTACATTTTTCTTTCAGGTTTCCAATTGTTTTTAACTGCTTTTACTGTGTTTGTAATAAATTTTCTATTTTCCCAATTATTGTTGTCTCCGTGTTGTTTTTATGAATTCCCAATCTTAGGTTTTTAAATTAGTTTTTTAGGCCCTCAATAAACATGAAAATGAATAAAATTTAAATAAACCTCCCCCAAAAATAACAAACTAAAATAACAAACTAAAACAACAAACAAAACATTTTTTGTGATGCATGGCCTGCGCTAGCTTTCGGCGGTGTTGTGCCTTCTTCAGGCTGTGCTCATGCATCGGTGGCCAAATTCAAATAAAGGAGACTCCTCTCTGCCCCCTCCTTTTATAGTTTTTGGCTCCTCCCCACTGCAGAGCATCCAAAGTGCCGGATATACGTGACTTGCCGTTTTTCCTTTTTTCCACTACTTAGGGGGTTAGGGTTAGGGTTAGGGTAGGGTTAGGGGGTTAGGGTTAGGGTTAGGGTTAGGGTTAGGGTTAGGGTTAGGTTAAGGGGATTTAGCCAGAGCTTGACGGAATAAAATGGAATAACTGGGAAAGTAAGTGTCGTAGAGGGATGAAAGTGGTGTCTACGTGGGGATTTTCTGCCGCTCCGCACGCGCTGGTGAAGACCCCATGTCGATAGCACCAACGGTTCTGGACTTGGTGTAAATGGGTCCAAATTTGACGGAATAAAAAGGTCAAAGTGGCAGATAGGAGTGTCCGATCGGGCCGATTCCACCACCACTGTACTCAGCAGGCCCTGCCGGGTCGTTCGACACGCAGCATGGCAGGGATCGGTGACATAACATGTAGCAGTTTCCCTTCACAGAAGCGTCTGCAGCAGGTGGGTGGAGGAGGAGGCAGCAGAACCAGGCCTTTGGAGCACTGTGTCATCTCCTGGTCCTGATGCTTTGAATCTCCCTCTCTGTCTGTCTGTCTGTCTGTCTGTCACACACACACACACACACACAGAAGCTGGTCAAGTGCTGTGCAACTGGGATTGCACCTGTCGTCCACAGGAGGGCGCCTAGCTGGGAAGTCCAGTACATTCCATATTAAAGTTGTTGCAAGTGCATTTTTTGTGTAAAAGACAGACACACACACACACACACACACACACACACACACACACACACACAGTAAGGTCTGAAGTGCAAAATTTGAATTACATTCCTTTGTATCTCTCCCTCTCTCTCTCTCTCTCTCTCTCTCTCTCTCTCTGTCTCTCTCTCTCTCTCTCTGTCAACACACACACACACACACACACACACACTCACACACACCAAAGCACACAGACAGAAGCTGGTCACAACTGCTGTGCAACTGGGATTGAACCAGGGGGGCTCCCTCTGCTGGCTCAATGCGGTACAAAGTGTCAGAAGCTGTTAGATATCTGCTTTTGACAATCAATTGCACCTGTCATCCACAGGAGGGCGCCTAGCTGGGAAGTCCAGTACATTCCATATTAAAGTTGTTGCAAGTGCATTTTTTGTGTAAAAGACAGACACACACACACACACACACACACACACACACACACACTGTAAGGTCTGAAGTGCAAAATTTGAATTACATTCCTTTGTATCTCTCCCTCTCTCTCTCTCTCTCTCTCTCTCTGTCTCTCTCTCTCTCTCTCTCTCTCTGTCAACACACACACACACACACATTCAATGGAGTATAAAATAAAGACCGGGGCAGTTCTCTCACTGGAGTCTCTTAGAGTGGAGGCTGCCCTTGCTAGCAAGAAGTTCTGTGTGTTTCTCTTCTCTGAGTCTTTACTGAAGAAGTGTTTTATAACATTTTCCTTAACAACTGACATGTGTTTTTTGTGTAAAAGAGAGAGAGACACACACACACACACACACACACACACACACACACACACACACACTCACACTCACAGGCTCAGAGATGAGGGAAAAACAACAGAAATCAGGATAGATTTTAATGTCAGGAGATGCCCTGTGATGCTGGGGCCATTGTGTAAGATTGGAATGTGTACCAGTGGCTGGTGGGTGGTCCTTGAAGGTCCCGGGAGGAGGCGGCGAGGAGGCAGCGGGTGGCTGGGCTTGAGCTGTGGATCAGGGACGTCATTAATTCTGCCTGGTGCTGCGTGTGCCCTGTGCAGCTTGGATGTCTGCCGCTGACGCTCTGTGGTTCCTGTTCTGCTGATCTCCTGGTCCACACACGGCTTCAGGGTGTACTGTACAAGGGGAGAAGAAATGCATCATTGGTTACCAAAATAAAACAGTGTCTTTCTGCCTGTGTCATTCTGTTTGGTTTCTTTGAGCGTTTGTTTCTTAAATACACAGCAAGTGTCACTCTCTCTCTCTCTCTGTCACACACACACACACACACACACACACACACACACACACACACACACACACACACACACACACACACACACACAGACACTGTGAGGTCTGCAGTTCAAAATTTGAATCTCAGAGCTTGGTGTTTTTGTCTCCCTCCAGTGGACAAATGCAGGTATGATGAGGGTTGGTTAGGTTAAGGGGATTTAGCCAGAGCTTGACGGAATAAAATGGAATAACTGGGAAAGTAAGTGTCGTAGAGGGATGAAAGTGGTGTCTACGTGGGGATTTTCTGCCGCTCCGCACGCGCTGGTGAAGACCCCATGTCGATAGCACCAACGGTTCTGGACTTGGTGTAAATGGGTCCAAATTTGACGGAATAAAAAGGTCAAAGTGGCAGATAGGAGTGTCCGATCGGGCCGATTCCACCACCACTGTACTCAGCAGGCCCTGCCGGGTCGTTCGACACGCAGCATGGCAGGGATCGGTGACATAACATGTAGCAGTTTCCCTTCACAGAAGCGTCTGCAGCAGGTGGGTGGAGGAGGAGGCAGCAGAACCAGGCCTTTGGAGCACTGTGTCATCTCCTGGTCCTGATGCTTTGAATCTCCCTCTCTGTCTGTCTGTCTGTCTGTCTGTCACACACACACACACACACACAGAAGCTGGTCAAGTGCTGTGCAACTGGGATTGCACCTGTCGTCCACAGGAGGGCGCCTAGCTGGGAAGTCCAGTACATTCCATATTAAAGTTGTTGCAAGTGCATTTTTTGTGTAAAAGACAGACACACACACACACACACACACACACACACACACACACACACACAGTAAGGTCTGAAGTGCAAAATTTGAATTACATTCCTTTGTATCTCTCCCTCTCTCTCTCTCTCTCTCTCTCTCTCTCTCTCTGTCTCTCTCTCTCTCTCTCTGTCAACACACACACACACACACACACACACACTCACACACACCAAAGCACACAGACAGAAGCTGGTCACAACTGCTGTGCAACTGGGATTGAACCAGGGGGGCTCCCTCTGCTGGCTCAATGCGGTACAAAGTGTCAGAAGCTGTTAGATATCTGCTTTTGACAATCAATTGCACCTGTCATCCACAGGAGGGCGCCTAGCTGGGAAGTCCAGTACATTCCATATTAAAGTTGTTGCAAGTGCATTTTTTGTGTAAAAGACAGACACACACACACACACACACACACACACACACACACACTGTAAGGTCTGAAGTGCAAAATTTGAATTACATTCCTTTGTATCTCTCCCTCTCTCTCTCTCTCTCTCTCTCTCTGTCTCTCTCTCTCTCTCTCTCTCTCTGTCAACACACACACACACACACATTCAATGGAGTATAAAATAAAGACCGGGGCAGTTCTCTCACTGGAGTCTCTTAGAGTGGAGGCTGCCCTTGCTAGCAAGAAGTTCTGTGTGTTTCTCTTCTCTGAGTCTTTACTGAAGAAGTGTTTTATAACATTTTCCTTAACAACTGACATGTGTTTTTTGTGTAAAAGAGAGAGAGACACACACACACACACACACACACACACACACACACACACACACACACACTCACACTCACAGGCTCAGAGATGAGGGAAAAACAACAGAAATCAGGATAGATTTTAATGTCAGGAGATGCCCTGTGATGCTGGGGCCATTGTGTAAGATTGGAATGTGTACCAGTGGCTGGTGGGTGGTCCTTGAAGGTCCCGGGAGGAGGCGGCGAGGAGGCAGCGGGTGGCTGGGCTTGAGCTGTGGATCAGGGACGTCATTAATTCTGCCTGGTGCTGCGTGTGCCCTGTGCAGCTTGGATGTCTGCCGCTGACGCTCTGTGGTTCCTGTTCTGCTGATCTCCTGGTCCACACACGGCTTCAGGGTGTACTGTACAAGGGGAGAAGAAATGCATCATTGGTTACCAAAATAAAACAGTGTCTTTCTGCCTGTGTCATTCTGTTTGGTTTCTTTGAGCGTTTGTTTCTTAAATACACAGCAAGTGTCACTCTCTCTCTCTCTCTGTCACACACACACACACACACACACACACACACACACACACACACACACACACACACACACACACACACACACAGACACTGTGAGGTCTGCAGTTCAAAATTTGAATCTCAGAGCTTGGTGTTTTTGTCTCCCTCCAGTGGACAAATGCAGGTATGATGAGGGTTGGTTAGGTTAAGGGGATTTAGCCAGAGCTTGACGGAATAAAATGGAATAACTGGGAAAGTAAGTGTCGTAGAGGGATGAAAGTGGTGTCTACGTGGGGATTTTCTGCCGCTCCGCACGCGCTGGTGAAGACCCCATGTCGATAGCACCAACGGTTCTGGACTTGGTGTAAATGGGTCCAAATTTGACGGAATAAAAAGGTCAAAGTGGCAGATAGGAGTGTCCGATCGGGCCGATTCCACCACCACTGTACTCAGCAGGCCCTGCCGGGTCGTTCGACACGCAGCATGGCAGGGATCGGTGACATAACATGTAGCAGTTTCCCTTCACAGAAGCGTCTGCAGCAGGTGGGTGGAGGAGGAGGCAGCAGAACCAGGCCTTTGGAGCACTGTGTCATCTCCTGGTCCTGATGCTTTGAATCTCCCTCTCTGTCTGTCTGTCTGTCTGTCTGTCACACACACACACACACACACAGAAGCTGGTCAAGTGCTGTGCAACTGGGATTGCACCTGTCGTCCACAGGAGGGCGCCTAGCTGGGAAGTCCAGTACATTCCATATTAAAGTTGTTGCAAGTGCATTTTTTGTGTAAAAGACAGACACACACACACACACACACACACACACACACACACACACACACAGTAAGGTCTGAAGTGCAAAATTTGAATTACATTCCTTTGTATCTCTCCCTCTCTCTCTCTCTCTCTCTCTCTCTCTCTCTCTGTCTCTCTCTCTCTCTCTCTGTCAACACACACACACACACACACACACACACTCACACACACCAAAGCACACAGACAGAAGCTGGTCACAACTGCTGTGCAACTGGGATTGAACCAGGGGGGCTCCCTCTGCTGGCTCAATGCGGTACAAAGTGTCAGAAGCTGTTAGATATCTGCTTTTGACAATCAATTGCACCTGTCATCCACAGGAGGGCGCCTAGCTGGGAAGTCCAGTACATTCCATATTAAAGTTGTTGCAAGTGCATTTTTTGTGTAAAAGACAGACACACACACACACACACACACACACACACACACACACTGTAAGGTCTGAAGTGCAAAATTTGAATTACATTCCTTTGTATCTCTCCCTCTCTCTCTCTCTCTCTCTCTCTCTGTCTCTCTCTCTCTCTCTCTCTCTCTGTCAACACACACACACACACACATTCAATGGAGTATAAAATAAAGACCGGGGCAGTTCTCTCACTGGAGTCTCTTAGAGTGGAGGCTGCCCTTGCTAGCAAGAAGTTCTGTGTGTTTCTCTTCTCTGAGTCTTTACTGAAGAAGTGTTTTATAACATTTTCCTTAACAACTGACATGTGTTTTTTGTGTAAAAGAGAGAGAGACACACACACACACACACACACACACACACACACACACACACACTCACACTCACAGGCTCAGAGATGAGGGAAAAACAACAGAAATCAGGATAGATTTTAATGTCAGGAGATGCCCTGTGATGCTGGGGCCATTGTGTAAGATTGGAATGTGTACCAGTGGCTGGTGGGTGGTCCTTGAAGGTCCCGGGAGGAGGCGGCGAGGAGGCAGCGGGTGGCTGGGCTTGAGCTGTGGATCAGGGACGTCATTAATTCTGCCTGGTGCTGCGTGTGCCCTGTGCAGCTTGGATGTCTGCCGCTGACGCTCTGTGGTTCCTGTTCTGCTGATCTCCTGGTCCACACACGGCTTCAGGGTGTACTGTACAAGGGGAGAAGAAATGCATCATTGGTTACCAAAATAAAACAGTGTCTTTCTGCCTGTGTCATTCTGTTTGGTTTCTTTGAGCGTTTGTTTCTTAAATACACAGCAAGTGTCACTCTCTCTCTCTCTCTGTCACACACACACACACACACACACACACACACACACACACACACACACACACACACACACACACACACACACACACACACACAGACACTGTGAGGTCTGCAGTTCAAAATTTGAATCTCAGAGCTTGGTGTTTTTGTCTCCCTCCAGTGGACAAATGCAGGTATGATGAGGGTTGGTTAGGTTAAGGGGATTTAGCCAGAGCTTGACGGAATAAAATGGAATAACTGGGAAAGTAAGTGTCGTAGAGGGATGAAAGTGGTGTCTACGTGGGGATTTTCTGCCGCTCCGCACGCGCTGGTGAAGACCCCATGTCGATAGCACCAACGGTTCTGGACTTGGTGTAAATGGGTCCAAATTTGACGGAATAAAAAGGTCAAAGTGGCAGATAGGAGTGTCCGATCGGGCCGATTCCACCACCACTGTACTCAGCAGGCCCTGCCGGGTCGTTCGACACGCAGCATGGCAGGGATCGGTGACATAACATGTAGCAGTTTCCCTTCACAGAAGCGTCTGCAGCAGGTGGGTGGAGGAGGAGGCAGCAGAACCAGGCCTTTGGAGCACTGTGTCATCTCCTGGTCCTGATGCTTTGAATCTCCCTCTCTGTCTGTCTGTCTGTCTGTCTGTCACACACACACACACACACACAGAAGCTGGTCAAGTGCTGTGCAACTGGGATTGCACCTGTCGTCCACAGGAGGGCGCCTAGCTGGGAAGTCCAGTACATTCCATATTAAAGTTGTTGCAAGTGCATTTTTTGTGTAAAAGACAGACACACACACACACACACACACACACACACACACACACACACACAGTAAGGTCTGAAGTGCAAAATTTGAATTACATTCCTTTGTATCTCTCCCTCTCTCTCTCTCTCTCTCTCTCTCTCTCTCTCTGTCTCTCTCTCTCTCTCTCTGTCAACACACACACACACACACACACACACACTCACACACACCAAAGCACACAGACAGAAGCTGGTCACAACTGCTGTGCAACTGGGATTGAACCAGGGGGGCTCCCTCTGCTGGCTCAATGCGGTACAAAGTGTCAGAAGCTGTTAGATATCTGCTTTTGACAATCAATTGCACCTGTCATCCACAGGAGGGCGCCTAGCTGGGAAGTCCAGTACATTCCATATTAAAGTTGTTGCAAGTGCATTTTTTGTGTAAAAGACAGACACACACACACACACACACACACACACACACACACACTGTAAGGTCTGAAGTGCAAAATTTGAATTACATTCCTTTGTATCTCTCCCTCTCTCTCTCTCTCTCTCTCTCTCTGTCTCTCTCTCTCTCTCTCTCTCTCTGTCAACACACACACACACACACATTCAATGGAGTATAAAATAAAGACCGGGGCAGTTCTCTCACTGGAGTCTCTTAGAGTGGAGGCTGCCCTTGCTAGCAAGAAGTTCTGTGTGTTTCTCTTCTCTGAGTCTTTACTGAAGAAGTGTTTTATAACATTTTCCTTAACAACTGACATGTGTTTTTTGTGTAAAAGAGAGAGAGACACACACACACACACACACACACACACACACACACACACACACACTCACACTCACAGGCTCAGAGATGAGGGAAAAACAACAGAAATCAGGATAGATTTTAATGTCAGGAGATGCCCTGTGATGCTGGGGCCATTGTGTAAGATTGGAATGTGTACCAGTGGCTGGTGGGTGGTCCTTGAAGGTCCCGGGAGGAGGCGGCGAGGAGGCAGCGGGTGGCTGGGCTTGAGCTGTGGATCAGGGACGTCATTAATTCTGCCTGGTGCTGCGTGTGCCCTGTGCAGCTTGGATGTCTGCCGCTGACGCTCTGTGGTTCCTGTTCTGCTGATCTCCTGGTCCACACACGGCTTCAGGGTGTACTGTACAAGGGGAGAAGAAATGCATCATTGGTTACCAAAATAAAACAGTGTCTTTCTGCCTGTGTCATTCTGTTTGGTTTCTTTGAGCGTTTGTTTCTTAAATACACAGCAAGTGTCACTCTCTCTCTCTCTCTGTCACACACACACACACACACACACACACACACACACACACACACACACACACACACACACACACACACACACACACACACACACAGACACTGTGAGGTCTGCAGTTCAAAATTTGAATCTCAGAGCTTGGTGTTTTTGTCTCCCTCCAGTGGACAAATGCAGGTATGATGAGGGTTGGTTAGGTTAAGGGGATTTAGCCAGAGCTTGACGGAATAAAATGGAATAACTGGGAAAGTAAGTGTCGTAGAGGGATGAAAGTGGTGTCTACGTGGGGATTTTCTGCCGCTCCGCACGCGCTGGTGAAGACCCCATGTCGATAGCACCAACGGTTCTGGACTTGGTGTAAATGGGTCCAAATTTGACGGAATAAAAAGGTCAAAGTGGCAGATAGGAGTGTCCGATCGGGCCGATTCCACCACCACTGTACTCAGCAGGCCCTGCCGGGTCGTTCGACACGCAGCATGGCAGGGATCGGTGACATAACATGTAGCAGTTTCCCTTCACAGAAGCGTCTGCAGCAGGTGGGTGGAGGAGGAGGCAGCAGAACCAGGCCTTTGGAGCACTGTGTCATCTCCTGGTCCTGATGCTTTGAATCTCCCTCTCTGTCTGTCTGTCTGTCTGTCTGTCACACACACACACACACACACAGAAGCTGGTCAAGTGCTGTGCAACTGGGATTGCACCTGTCGTCCACAGGAGGGCGCCTAGCTGGGAAGTCCAGTACATTCCATATTAAAGTTGTTGCAAGTGCATTTTTTGTGTAAAAGACAGACACACACACACACACACACACACACACACACACACACACACACAGTAAGGTCTGAAGTGCAAAATTTGAATTACATTCCTTTGTATCTCTCCCTCTCTCTCTCTCTCTCTCTCTCTCTCTCTCTCTGTCTCTCTCTCTCTCTCTCTGTCAACACACACACACACACACACACACACACTCACACACACCAAAGCACACAGACAGAAGCTGGTCACAACTGCTGTGCAACTGGGATTGAACCAGGGGGGCTCCCTCTGCTGGCTCAATGCGGTACAAAGTGTCAGAAGCTGTTAGATATCTGCTTTTGACAATCAATTGCACCTGTCATCCACAGGAGGGCGCCTAGCTGGGAAGTCCAGTACATTCCATATTAAAGTTGTTGCAAGTGCATTTTTTGTGTAAAAGACAGACACACACACACACACACACACACACACACACACACACTGTAAGGTCTGAAGTGCAAAATTTGAATTACATTCCTTTGTATCTCTCCCTCTCTCTCTCTCTCTCTCTCTCTCTGTCTCTCTCTCTCTCTCTCTCTCTCTGTCAACACACACACACACACACATTCAATGGAGTATAAAATAAAGACCGGGGCAGTTCTCTCACTGGAGTCTCTTAGAGTGGAGGCTGCCCTTGCTAGCAAGAAGTTCTGTGTGTTTCTCTTCTCTGAGTCTTTACTGAAGAAGTGTTTTATAACATTTTCCTTAACAACTGACATGTGTTTTTTGTGTAAAAGAGAGAGAGACACACACACACACACACACACACACACACACACACACACACACACTCACACTCACAGGCTCAGAGATGAGGGAAAAACAACAGAAATCAGGATAGATTTTAATGTCAGGAGATGCCCTGTGATGCTGGGGCCATTGTGTAAGATTGGAATGTGTACCAGTGGCTGGTGGGTGGTCCTTGAAGGTCCCGGGAGGAGGCGGCGAGGAGGCAGCGGGTGGCTGGGCTTGAGCTGTGGATCAGGGACGTCATTAATTCTGCCTGGTGCTGCGTGTGCCCTGTGCAGCTTGGATGTCTGCCGCTGACGCTCTGTGGTTCCTGTTCTGCTGATCTCCTGGTCCACACACGGCTTCAGGGTGTACTGTACAAGGGGAGAAGAAATGCATCATTGGTTACCAAAATAAAACAGTCTTTCTGCCTGTGTCATTCTGTTTGGTTTCTTTGAGCGTTTGTTTCTTAAATACACAGCAAGTGTCACTCTCTCTCTCTCTCTGTCACACACACACACACACACACACACACACACACACACACACACACACACACACACACACACACACACACACACACACACACACAGACACTGTGAGGTCTGCAGTTCAAAATTTGAATCTCAGAGCTTGGTGTTTTTGTCTCCCTCCAGTGGACAAATGCAGGTATGATGAGGGTTGGTTAGGTTAAGGGGATTTAGCCAGAGCTTGACGGAATAAAATGGAATAACTGGGAAAGTAAGTGTCGTAGAGGGATGAAAGTGGTGTCTACGTGGGGATTTTCTGCCGCTCCGCACGCGCTGGTGAAGACCCCATGTCGATAGCACCAACGGTTCTGGACTTGGTGTAAATGGGTCCAAATTTGACGGAATAAAAAGGTCAAAGTGGCAGATAGGAGTGTCCGATCGGGCCGATTCCACCACCACTGTACTCAGCAGGCCCTGCCGGGTCGTTCGACACGCAGCATGGCAGGGATCGGTGACATAACATGTAGCAGTTTCCCTTCACAGAAGCGTCTGCAGCAGGTGGGTGGAGGAGGAGGCAGCAGAACCAGGCCTTTGGAGCACTGTGTCATCTCCTGGTCCTGATGCTTTGAATCTCCCTCTCTGTCTGTCTGTCTGTCTGTCTGTCACACACACACACACACACACAGAAGCTGGTCAAGTGCTGTGCAACTGGGATTGCACCTGTCGTCCACAGGAGGGCGCCTAGCTGGGAAGTCCAGTACATTCCATATTAAAGTTGTTGCAAGTGCATTTTTTGTGTAAAAGACAGACACACACACACACACACACACACACACACACACACACACACACACACACACACACACACACACACACACACACACACACACACACACACACACACACACACACACACACACACACAGGCAAACACACACACACACTGACAAAAACCACTCTGTCTTGCACCAAAATAAATTCACATACAAAACACAGTAACACAGTAACAAAGACAAAGGTGAAAGCGCATACACACACACATGCGCACACACCATCATATAAACACACTCACAAATACAGTGTGCTGGAGTGGCTGTGGCTCTCTATCAACCAAGAAATCTCATATTGGTCTGCACTATATTGGTCTGAGCTGCCACGGAGGACAAAAGAGAACACGGAGGAGGAGATGATGGAAAATAGAAGGATGAATTGAAGCAGAGTGAGCGAAAGACAGACACACACACACACACACACACACACACACACACACACTGTAAGGTCTGAAGTGCAAAATTTGAATTACATTCCTTTGTATCTCTCCCTCTCTCTCTCTCTCTCTCTCTCTCTGTCTCTCTCTCTCTCTCTCTCTCTCTGTCAACACACACACACACACACATTCAATGGAGTATAAAATAAAGACCGGGGCAGTTCTCTCACTGGAGTCTCTTAGAGTGGAGGCTGCCCTTGCTAGCAAGAAGTTCTGTGTGTTTCTCTTCTCTGAGTCTTTACTGAAGAAGTGTTTTATAACATTTTCCTTAACAACTGACATGTGTTTTTTGTGTAAAAGAGAGAGAGACACACACACACACACACACACACACACACACACACACACACACACTCACACTCACAGGCTCAGAGATGAGGGAAAAACAACAGAAATCAGGATAGATTTTAATGTCAGGAGATGCCCTGTGATGCTGGGGCCATTGTGTAAGATTGGAATGTGTACCAGTGGCTGGTGGGTGGTCCTTGAAGGTCCCGGGAGGAGGCGGCGAGGAGGCAGCGGGTGGCTGGGCTTGAGCTGTGGATCAGGGACGTCATTAATTCTGCCTGGTGCTGCGTGTGCCCTGTGCAGCTTGGATGTCTGCCGCTGACGCTCTGTGGTTCCTGTTCTGCTGATCTCCTGGTCCACACACGGCTTCAGGGTGTACTGTACAAGGGGAGAAGAAATGCATCATTGGTTACCAAAATAAAACAGTGTCTTTCTGCCTGTGTCATTCTGTTTGGTTTCTTTGAGCGTTTGTTTCTTAAATACACAGCAAGTGTCACTCTCTCTCTCTCTCTGTCACACACACACACACACACACACACACACACACACACACACACACACACACACACACACACACACACACACACACACACACACACACACACACACACACACAGACACTGTGAGGTCTGCAGTTCAAAATTTGAATCTCAGAGCTTGGTGTTTTTGTCTCCCTCCAGTGGACAAATGCAGGTATGATGAGGGTTGGTTAGGTTAAGGGGATTTAGCCAGAGCTTGACGGAATAAAATGGAATAACTGGGAAAGTAAGTGTCGTAGAGGGATGAAAGTGGTGTCTACGTGGGGATTTTCTGCCGCTCCGCACGCGCTGGTGAAGACCCCATGTCGATAGCACCAACGGTTCTGGACTTGGTGTAAATGGGTCCAAATTTGACGGAATAAAAAGGTCAAAGTGGCAGATAGGAGTGTCCGATCGGGCCGATTCCACCACCACTGTACTCAGCAGGCCCTGCCGGGTCGTTCGACACGCAGCATGGCAGGGATCGGTGACATAACATGTAGCAGTTTCCCTTCACAGAAGCGTCTGCAGCAGGTGGGTGGAGGAGGAGGCAGCAGAACCAGGCCTTTGGAGCACTGTGTCATCTCCTGGTCCTGATGCTTTGAATCTCCCTCTCTGTCTGTCTGTCTGTCTGTCTGTCACACACACACACACACACACAGAAGCTGGTCAAGTGCTGTGCAACTGGGATTGCACCTGTCGTCCACAGGAGGGCGCCTAGCTGGGAAGTCCAGTACATTCCATATTAAAGTTGTTGCAAGTGCATTTTTTGTGTAAAAGACAGACACACACACACACACACACACACACACACACACACACACACACAGTAAGGTCTGAAGTGCAAAATTTGAATTACATTCCTTTGTATCTCTCCCTCTCTCTCTCTCTCTCTCTCTCTCTCTCTCTCTGTCTCTCTCTCTCTCTCTCTGTCAACACACACACACACACACACACACACACTCACACACACCAAAGCACACAGACAGAAGCTGGTCACAACTGCTGTGCAACTGGGATTGAACCAGGGGGGCTCCCTCTGCTGGCTCAATGCGGTACAAAGTGTCAGAAGCTGTTAGATATCTGCTTTTGACAATCAATTGCACCTGTCATCCACAGGAGGGCGCCTAGCTGGGAAGTCCAGTACATTCCATATTAAAGTTGTTGCAAGTGCATTTTTTGTGTAAAAGACAGACACACACACACACACACACACACACACACACACACACTGTAAGGTCTGAAGTGCAAAATTTGAATTACATTCCTTTGTATCTCTCCCTCTCTCTCTCTCTCTCTCTCTCTCTGTCTCTCTCTCTCTCTCTCTCTCTCTGTCAACACACACACACACACACATTCAATGGAGTATAAAATAAAGACCGGGGCAGTTCTCTCACTGGAGTCTCTTAGAGTGGAGGCTGCCCTTGCTAGCAAGAAGTTCTGTGTGTTTCTCTTCTCTGAGTCTTTACTGAAGAAGTGTTTTATAACATTTTCCTTAACAACTGACATGTGTTTTTTGTGTAAAAGAGAGAGAGACACACACACACACACACACACACACACACACACACACACACACACTCACACTCACAGGCTCAGAGATGAGGGAAAAACAACAGAAATCAGGATAGATTTTAATGTCAGGAGATGCCCTGTGATGCTGGGGCCATTGTGTAAGATTGGAATGTGTACCAGTGGCTGGTGGGTGGTCCTTGAAGGTCCCGGGAGGAGGCGGCGAGGAGGCAGCGGGTGGCTGGGCTTGAGCTGTGGATCAGGGACGTCATTAATTCTGCCTGGTGCTGCGTGTGCCCTGTGCAGCTTGGATGTCTGCCGCTGACGCTCTGTGGTTCCTGTTCTGCTGATCTCCTGGTCCACACACGGCTTCAGGGTGTACTGTACAAGGGGAGAAGAAATGCATCATTGGTTACCAAAATAAAACAGTGTCTTTCTGCCTGTGTCATTCTGTTTGGTTTCTTTGAGCGTTTGTTTCTTAAATACACAGCAAGTGTCACTCTCTCTCTCTCTCTGTCACACACACACACACACACACACACACACACACACACACACACACACACACACACACACACACACACACACACACACACACACACACACACACACACACAGACACTGTGAGGTCTGCAGTTCAAAATTTGAATCTCAGAGCTTGGTGTTTTTGTCTCCCTCCAGTGGACAAATGCAGGTATGATGAGGGTTGGTTAGGTTAAGGGGATTTAGCCAGAGCTTGACGGAATAAAATGGAATAACTGGGAAAGTAAGTGTCGTAGAGGGATGAAAGTGGTGTCTACGTGGGGATTTTCTGCCGCTCCGCACGCGCTGGTGAAGACCCCATGTCGATAGCACCAACGGTTCTGGACTTGGTGTAAATGGGTCCAAATTTGACGGAATAAAAAGGTCAAAGTGGCAGATAGGAGTGTCCGATCGGGCCGATTCCACCACCACTGTACTCAGCAGGCCCTGCCGGGTCGTTCGACACGCAGCATGGCAGGGATCGGTGACATAACATGTAGCAGTTTCCCTTCACAGAAGCGTCTGCAGCAGGTGGGTGGAGGAGGAGGCAGCAGAACCAGGCCTTTGGAGCACTGTGTCATCTCCTGGTCCTGATGCTTTGAATCTCCCTCTCTGTCTGTCTGTCTGTCTGTCTGTCACACACACACACACACACACAGAAGCTGGTCAAGTGCTGTGCAACTGGGATTGCACCTGTCGTCCACAGGAGGGCGCCTAGCTGGGAAGTCCAGTACATTCCATATTAAAGTTGTTGCAAGTGCATTTTTTGTGTAAAAGACAGACACACACACACACACACACACACACACACACACACACACACACAGTAAGGTCTGAAGTGCAAAATTTGAATTACATTCCTTTGTATCTCTCCCTCTCTCTCTCTCTCTCTCTCTCTCTCTCTCTCTGTCTCTCTCTCTCTCTCTCTGTCAACACACACACACACACACACACACACACTCACACACACCAAAGCACACAGACAGAAGCTGGTCACAACTGCTGTGCAACTGGGATTGAACCAGGGGGGCTCCCTCTGCTGGCTCAATGCGGTACAAAGTGTCAGAAGCTGTTAGATATCTGCTTTTGACAATCAATTGCACCTGTCATCCACAGGAGGGCGCCTAGCTGGGAAGTCCAGTACATTCCATATTAAAGTTGTTGCAAGTGCATTTTTTGTGTAAAAGACAGACACACACACACACACACACACACACACACACACACACTGTAAGGTCTGAAGTGCAAAATTTGAATTACATTCCTTTGTATCTCTCCCTCTCTCTCTCTCTCTCTCTCTCTCTGTCTCTCTCTCTCTCTCTCTCTCTCTGTCAACACACACACACACACACATTCAATGGAGTATAAAATAAAGACCGGGGCAGTTCTCTCACTGGAGTCTCTTAGAGTGGAGGCTGCCCTTGCTAGCAAGAAGTTCTGTGTGTTTCTCTTCTCTGAGTCTTTACTGAAGAAGTGTTTTATAACATTTTCCTTAACAACTGACATGTGTTTTTTGTGTAAAAGAGAGAGAGACACACACACACACACACACACACACACACACACACACACACACACTCACACTCACAGGCTCAGAGATGAGGGAAAAACAACAGAAATCAGGATAGATTTTAATGTCAGGAGATGCCCTGTGATGCTGGGGCCATTGTGTAAGATTGGAATGTGTACCAGTGGCTGGTGGGTGGTCCTTGAAGGTCCCGGGAGGAGGCGGCGAGGAGGCAGCGGGTGGCTGGGCTTGAGCTGTGGATCAGGGACGTCATTAATTCTGCCTGGTGCTGCGTGTGCCCTGTGCAGCTTGGATGTCTGCCGCTGACGCTCTGTGGTTCCTGTTCTGCTGATCTCCTGGTCCACACACGGCTTCAGGGTGTACTGTACAAGGGGAGAAGAAATGCATCATTGGTTACCAAAATAAAACAGTGTCTTTCTGCCTGTGTCATTCTGTTTGGTTTCTTTGAGCGTTTGTTTCTTAAATACACAGCAAGTGTCACTCTCTCTCTCTCTCTGTCACACACACACACACACACACACACACACACACACACACACACACACACACACACACACACACACACACACACACACACACACACACACACACACACACAGACACTGTGAGGTCTGCAGTTCAAAATTTGAATCTCAGAGCTTGGTGTTTTTGTCTCCCTCCAGTGGACAAATGCAGGTATGATGAGGGTTGGTTAGGTTAAGGGGATTTAGCCAGAGCTTGACGGAATAAAATGGAATAACTGGGAAAGTAAGTGTCGTAGAGGGATGAAAGTGGTGTCTACGTGGGGATTTTCTGCCGCTCCGCACGCGCTGGTGAAGACCCCATGTCGATAGCACCAACGGTTCTGGACTTGGTGTAAATGGGTCCAAATTTGACGGAATAAAAAGGTCAAAGTGGCAGATAGGAGTGTCCGATCGGGCCGATTCCACCACCACTGTACTCAGCAGGCCCTGCCGGGTCGTTCGACACGCAGCATGGCAGGGATCGGTGACATAACATGTAGCAGTTTCCCTTCACAGAAGCGTCTGCAGCAGGTGGGTGGAGGAGGAGGCAGCAGAACCAGGCCTTTGGAGCACTGTGTCATCTCCTGGTCCTGATGCTTTGAATCTCCCTCTCTGTCTGTCTGTCTGTCTGTCTGTCACACACACACACACACACACAGAAGCTGGTCAAGTGCTGTGCAACTGGGATTGCACCTGTCGTCCACAGGAGGGCGCCTAGCTGGGAAGTCCAGTACATTCCATATTAAAGTTGTTGCAAGTGCATTTTTTGTGTAAAAGACAGACACACACACACACACACACACACACACACACACACACACACACAGTAAGGTCTGAAGTGCAAAATTTGAATTACATTCCTTTGTATCTCTCCCTCTCTCTCTCTCTCTCTCTCTCTCTCTCTCTCTGTCTCTCTCTCTCTCTCTCTGTCAACACACACACACACACACACACACACACTCACACACACCAAAGCACACAGACAGAAGCTGGTCACAACTGCTGTGCAACTGGGATTGAACCAGGGGGGCTCCCTCTGCTGGCTCAATGCGGTACAAAGTGTCAGAAGCTGTTAGATATCTGCTTTTGACAATCAATTGCACCTGTCATCCACAGGAGGGCGCCTAGCTGGGAAGTCCAGTACATTCCATATTAAAGTTGTTGCAAGTGCATTTTTTGTGTAAAAGACAGACACACACACACACACACACACACACACACACACACACTGTAAGGTCTGAAGTGCAAAATTTGAATTACATTCCTTTGTATCTCTCCCTCTCTCTCTCTCTCTCTCTCTCTCTGTCTCTCTCTCTCTCTCTCTCTCTCTGTCAACACACACACACACACACATTCAATGGAGTATAAAATAAAGACCGGGGCAGTTCTCTCACTGGAGTCTCTTAGAGTGGAGGCTGCCCTTGCTAGCAAGAAGTTCTGTGTGTTTCTCTTCTCTGAGTCTTTACTGAAGAAGTGTTTTATAACATTTTCCTTAACAACTGACATGTGTTTTTTGTGTAAAAGAGAGAGAGACACACACACACACACACACACACACACACACACACACACACACACTCACACTCACAGGCTCAGAGATGAGGGAAAAACAACAGAAATCAGGATAGATTTTAATGTCAGGAGATGCCCTGTGATGCTGGGGCCATTGTGTAAGATTGGAATGTGTACCAGTGGCTGGTGGGTGGTCCTTGAAGGTCCCGGGAGGAGGCGGCGAGGAGGCAGCGGGTGGCTGGGCTTGAGCTGTGGATCAGGGACGTCATTAATTCTGCCTGGTGCTGCGTGTGCCCTGTGCAGCTTGGATGTCTGCCGCTGACGCTCTGTGGTTCCTGTTCTGCTGATCTCCTGGTCCACACACGGCTTCAGGGTGTACTGTACAAGGGGAGAAGAAATGCATCATTGGTTACCAAAATAAAACAGTGTCTTTCTGCCTGTGTCATTCTGTTTGGTTTCTTTGAGCGTTTGTTTCTTAAATACACAGCAAGTGTCACTCTCTCTCTCTCTCTGTCACACACACACACACACACACACACACACACACACACACACACACACACACACACACACACACACACACACACACACACACACACACACACACACACAGACACTGTGAGGTCTGCAGTTCAAAATTTGAATCTCAGAGCTTGGTGTTTTTGTCTCCCTCCAGTGGACAAATGCAGGTATGATGAGGGTTGGTTAGGTTAAGGGGATTTAGCCAGAGCTTGACGGAATAAAATGGAATAACTGGGAAAGTAAGTGTCGTAGAGGGATGAAAGTGGTGTCTACGTGGGGATTTTCTGCCGCTCCGCACGCGCTGGTGAAGACCCCATGTCGATAGCACCAACGGTTCTGGACTTGGTGTAAATGGGTCCAAATTTGACGGAATAAAAAGGTCAAAGTGGCAGATAGGAGTGTCCGATCGGGCCGATTCCACCACCACTGTACTCAGCAGGCCCTGCCGGGTCGTTCGACACGCAGCATGGCAGGGATCGGTGACATAACATGTAGCAGTTTCCCTTCACAGAAGCGTCTGCAGCAGGTGGGTGGAGGAGGAGGCAGCAGAACCAGGCCTTTGGAGCACTGTGTCATCTCCTGGTCCTGATGCTTTGAATCTCCCTCTCTGTCTGTCTGTCTGTCTGTCTGTCACACACACACACACACACACAGAAGCTGGTCAAGTGCTGTGCAACTGGGATTGCACCTGTCGTCCACAGGAGGGCGCCTAGCTGGGAAGTCCAGTACATTCCATATTAAAGTTGTTGCAAGTGCATTTTTTGTGTAAAAGACAGACACACACACACACACACACACACACACACACACACACACACACAGTAAGGTCTGAAGTGCAAAATTTGAATTACATTCCTTTGTATCTCTCCCTCTCTCTCTCTCTCTCTCTCTCTCTCTCTCTCTGTCTCTCTCTCTCTCTCTCTGTCAACACACACACACACACACACACACACACTCACACACACCAAAGCACACAGACAGAAGCTGGTCACAACTGCTGTGCAACTGGGATTGAACCAGGGGGGCTCCCTCTGCTGGCTCAATGCGGTACAAAGTGTCAGAAGCTGTTAGATATCTGCTTTTGACAATCAATTGCACCTGTCATCCACAGGAGGGCGCCTAGCTGGGAAGTCCAGTACATTCCATATTAAAGTTGTTGCAAGTGCATTTTTTGTGTAAAAGACAGACACACACACACACACACACACACACACACACACACACTGTAAGGTCTGAAGTGCAAAATTTGAATTACATTCCTTTGTATCTCTCCCTCTCTCTCTCTCTCTCTCTCTCTCTGTCTCTCTCTCTCTCTCTCTCTCTCTGTCAACACACACACACACACACATTCAATGGAGTATAAAATAAAGACCGGGGCAGTTCTCTCACTGGAGTCTCTTAGAGTGGAGGCTGCCCTTGCTAGCAAGAAGTTCTGTGTGTTTCTCTTCTCTGAGTCTTTACTGAAGAAGTGTTTTATAACATTTTCCTTAACAACTGACATGTGTTTTTTGTGTAAAAGAGAGAGAGACACACACACACACACACACACACACACACACACACACACACACACTCACACTCACAGGCTCAGAGATGAGGGAAAAACAACAGAAATCAGGATAGATTTTAATGTCAGGAGATGCCCTGTGATGCTGGGGCCATTGTGTAAGATTGGAATGTGTACCAGTGGCTGGTGGGTGGTCCTTGAAGGTCCCGGGAGGAGGCGGCGAGGAGGCAGCGGGTGGCTGGGCTTGAGCTGTGGATCAGGGACGTCATTAATTCTGCCTGGTGCTGCGTGTGCCCTGTGCAGCTTGGATGTCTGCCGCTGACGCTCTGTGGTTCCTGTTCTGCTGATCTCCTGGTCCACACACGGCTTCAGGGTGTACTGTACAAGGGGAGAAGAAATGCATCATTGGTTACCAAAATAAAACAGTGTCTTTCTGCCTGTGTCATTCTGTTTGGTTTCTTTGAGCGTTTGTTTCTTAAATACACAGCAAGTGTCACTCTCTCTCTCTCTCTGTCACACACACACACACACACACACACACACACACACACACACACACACACACACACACACACACACACACACACACACACACACACACACACACACACAGACACTGTGAGGTCTGCAGTTCAAAATTTGAATCTCAGAGCTTGGTGTTTTTGTCTCCCTCCAGTGGACAAATGCAGGTATGATGAGGGTTGGTTAGGTTAAGGGGATTTAGCCAGAGCTTGACGGAATAAAATGGAATAACTGGGAAAGTAAGTGTCGTAGAGGGATGAAAGTGGTGTCTACGTGGGGATTTTCTGCCGCTCCGCACGCGCTGGTGAAGACCCCATGTCGATAGCACCAACGGTTCTGGACTTGGTGTAAATGGGTCCAAATTTGACGGAATAAAAAGGTCAAAGTGGCAGATAGGAGTGTCCGATCGGGCCGATTCCACCACCACTGTACTCAGCAGGCCCTGCCGGGTCGTTCGACACGCAGCATGGCAGGGATCGGTGACATAACATGTAGCAGTTTCCCTTCACAGAAGCGTCTGCAGCAGGTGGGTGGAGGAGGAGGCAGCAGAACCAGGCCTTTGGAGCACTGTGTCATCTCCTGGTCCTGATGCTTTGAATCTCCCTCTCTGTCTGTCTGTCTGTCTGTCTGTCACACACACACACACACACACAGAAGCTGGTCAAGTGCTGTGCAACTGGGATTGCACCTGTCGTCCACAGGAGGGCGCCTAGCTGGGAAGTCCAGTACATTCCATATTAAAGTTGTTGCAAGTGCATTTTTTGTGTAAAAGACAGACACACACACACACACACACACACACACACACACACACACACACAGTAAGGTCTGAAGTGCAAAATTTGAATTACATTCCTTTGTATCTCTCCCTCTCTCTCTCTCTCTCTCTCTCTCTCTCTCTCTGTCTCTCTCTCTCTCTCTCTGTCAACACACACACACACACACACACACACACTCACACACACCAAAGCACACAGACAGAAGCTGGTCACAACTGCTGTGCAACTGGGATTGAACCAGGGGGGCTCCCTCTGCTGGCTCAATGCGGTACAAAGTGTCAGAAGCTGTTAGATATCTGCTTTTGACAATCAATTGCACCTGTCATCCACAGGAGGGCGCCTAGCTGGGAAGTCCAGTACATTCCATATTAAAGTTGTTGCAAGTGCATTTTTTGTGTAAAAGACAGACACACACACACACACACACACACACACACACACACACTGTAAGGTCTGAAGTGCAAAATTTGAATTACATTCCTTTGTATCTCTCCCTCTCTCTCTCTCTCTCTCTCTCTCTGTCTCTCTCTCTCTCTCTCTCTCTCTGTCAACACACACACACACACACATTCAATGGAGTATAAAATAAAGACCGGGGCAGTTCTCTCACTGGAGTCTCTTAGAGTGGAGGCTGCCCTTGCTAGCAAGAAGTTCTGTGTGTTTCTCTTCTCTGAGTCTTTACTGAAGAAGTGTTTTATAACATTTTCCTTAACAACTGACATGTGTTTTTTGTGTAAAAGAGAGAGAGACACACACACACACACACACACACACACACACACACACACACACACTCACACTCACAGGCTCAGAGATGAGGGAAAAACAACAGAAATCAGGATAGATTTTAATGTCAGGAGATGCCCTGTGATGCTGGGGCCATTGTGTAAGATTGGAATGTGTACCAGTGGCTGGTGGGTGGTCCTTGAAGGTCCCGGGAGGAGGCGGCGAGGAGGCAGCGGGTGGCTGGGCTTGAGCTGTGGATCAGGGACGTCATTAATTCTGCCTGGTGCTGCGTGTGCCCTGTGCAGCTTGGATGTCTGCCGCTGACGCTCTGTGGTTCCTGTTCTGCTGATCTCCTGGTCCACACACGGCTTCAGGGTGTACTGTACAAGGGGAGAAGAAATGCATCATTGGTTACCAAAATAAAACAGTGTCTTTCTGCCTGTGTCATTCTGTTTGGTTTCTTTGAGCGTTTGTTTCTTAAATACACAGCAAGTGTCACTCTCTCTCTCTCTCTGTCACACACACACACACACACACACACACACACACACACACACACACACACACACACACACACACACACACACACACACACACACACACACAGACACTGTGAGGTCTGCAGTTCAAAATTTGAATCTCAGAGCTTGGTGTTTTTGTCTCCCTCCAGTGGACAAATGCAGGTATGATGAGGGTTGGTTAGGTTAAGGGGATTTAGCCAGAGCTTGACGGAATAAAATGGAATAACTGGGAAAGTAAGTGTCGTAGAGGGATGAAAGTGGTGTCTACGTGGGGATTTTCTGCCGCTCCGCACGCGCTGGTGAAGACCCCATGTCGATAGCACCAACGGTTCTGGACTTGGTGTAAATGGGTCCAAATTTGACGGAATAAAAAGGTCAAAGTGGCAGATAGGAGTGTCCGATCGGGCCGATTCCACCACCACTGTACTCAGCAGGCCCTGCCGGGTCGTTCGACACGCAGCATGGCAGGGATCGGTGACATAACATGTAGCAGTTTCCCTTCACAGAAGCGTCTGCAGCAGGTGGGTGGAGGAGGAGGCAGCAGAACCAGGCCTTTGGAGCACTGTGTCATCTCCTGGTCCTGATGCTTTGAATCTCCCTCTCTGTCTGTCTGTCTGTCTGTCTGTCACACACACACACACACACACAGAAGCTGGTCAAGTGCTGTGCAACTGGGATTGCACCTGTCGTCCACAGGAGGGCGCCTAGCTGGGAAGTCCAGTACATTCCATATTAAAGTTGTTGCAAGTGCATTTTTTGTGTAAAAGACAGACACACACACACACACACACACACACACACACACACACACACACAGTAAGGTCTGAAGTGCAAAATTTGAATTACATTCCTTTGTATCTCTCCCTCTCTCTCTCTCTCTCTCTCTCTCTCTCTCTCTGTCTCTCTCTCTCTCTCTCTGTCAACACACACACACACACACACACACACACTCACACACACCAAAGCACACAGACAGAAGCTGGTCACAACTGCTGTGCAACTGGGATTGAACCAGGGGGGCTCCCTCTGCTGGCTCAATGCGGTACAAAGTGTCAGAAGCTGTTAGATATCTGCTTTTGACAATCAATTGCACCTGTCATCCACAGGAGGGCGCCTAGCTGGGAAGTCCAGTACATTCCATATTAAAGTTGTTGCAAGTGCATTTTTTGTGTAAAAGACAGACACACACACACACACACACACACACACACACACACACTGTAAGGTCTGAAGTGCAAAATTTGAATTACATTCCTTTGTATCTCTCCCTCTCTCTCTCTCTCTCTCTCTCTCTGTCTCTCTCTCTCTCTCTCTCTCTCTGTCAACACACACACACACACACATTCAATGGAGTATAAAATAAAGACCGGGGCAGTTCTCTCACTGGAGTCTCTTAGAGTGGAGGCTGCCCTTGCTAGCAAGAAGTTCTGTGTGTTTCTCTTCTCTGAGTCTTTACTGAAGAAGTGTTTTATAACATTTTCCTTAACAACTGACATGTGTTTTTTGTGTAAAAGAGAGAGAGACACACACACACACACACACACACACACACACACACACACACACACTCACACTCACAGGCTCAGAGATGAGGGAAAAACAACAGAAATCAGGATAGATTTTAATGTCAGGAGATGCCCTGTGATGCTGGGGCCATTGTGTAAGATTGGAATGTGTACCAGTGGCTGGTGGGTGGTCCTTGAAGGTCCCGGGAGGAGGCGGCGAGGAGGCAGCGGGTGGCTGGGCTTGAGCTGTGGATCAGGGACGTCATTAATTCTGCCTGGTGCTGCGTGTGCCCTGTGCAGCTTGGATGTCTGCCGCTGACGCTCTGTGGTTCCTGTTCTGCTGATCTCCTGGTCCACACACGGCTTCAGGGTGTACTGTACAAGGGGAGAAGAAATGCATCATTGGTTACCAAAATAAAACAGTGTCTTTCTGCCTGTGTCATTCTGTTTGGTTTCTTTGAGCGTTTGTTTCTTAAATACACAGCAAGTGTCACTCTCTCTCTCTCTCTGTCACACACACACACACACACACACACACACACACACACACACACACACACACACACACACACACACACACACACACACACACACACACACACACACAGACACTGTGAGGTCTGCAGTTCAAAATTTGAATCTCAGAGCTTGGTGTTTTTGTCTCCCTCCAGTGGACAAATGCAGGTATGATGAGGGTTGGTTAGGTTAAGGGGATTTAGCCAGAGCTTGACGGAATAAAATGGAATAACTGGGAAAGTAAGTGTCGTAGAGGGATGAAAGTGGTGTCTACGTGGGGATTTTCTGCCGCTCCGCACGCGCTGGTGAAGACCCCATGTCGATAGCACCAACGGTTCTGGACTTGGTGTAAATGGGTCCAAATTTGACGGAATAAAAAGGTCAAAGTGGCAGATAGGAGTGTCCGATCGGGCCGATTCCACCACCACTGTACTCAGCAGGCCCTGCCGGGTCGTTCGACACGCAGCATGGCAGGGATCGGTGACATAACATGTAGCAGTTTCCCTTCACAGAAGCGTCTGCAGCAGGTGGGTGGAGGAGGAGGCAGCAGAACCAGGCCTTTGGAGCACTGTGTCATCTCCTGGTCCTGATGCTTTGAATCTCCCTCTCTGTCTGTCTGTCTGTCTGTCTGTCACACACACACACACACACACAGAAGCTGGTCAAGTGCTGTGCAACTGGGATTGCACCTGTCGTCCACAGGAGGGCGCCTAGCTGGGAAGTCCAGTACATTCCATATTAAAGTTGTTGCAAGTGCATTTTTTGTGTAAAAGACAGACACACACACACACACACACACACACACACACACACACACACACAGTAAGGTCTGAAGTGCAAAATTTGAATTACATTCCTTTGTATCTCTCCCTCTCTCTCTCTCTCTCTCTCTCTCTCTCTCTCTGTCTCTCTCTCTCTCTCTCTGTCAACACACACACACACACACACACACACACTCACACACACCAAAGCACACAGACAGAAGCTGGTCACAACTGCTGTGCAACTGGGATTGAACCAGGGGGGCTCCCTCTGCTGGCTCAATGCGGTACAAAGTGTCAGAAGCTGTTAGATATCTGCTTTTGACAATCAATTGCACCTGTCATCCACAGGAGGGCGCCTAGCTGGGAAGTCCAGTACATTCCATATTAAAGTTGTTGCAAGTGCATTTTTTGTGTAAAAGACAGACACACACACACACACACACACACACACACACACACACTGTAAGGTCTGAAGTGCAAAATTTGAATTACATTCCTTTGTATCTCTCCCTCTCTCTCTCTCTCTCTCTCTCTCTGTCTCTCTCTCTCTCTCTCTCTCTCTGTCAACACACACACACACACACATTCAATGGAGTATAAAATAAAGACCGGGGCAGTTCTCTCACTGGAGTCTCTTAGAGTGGAGGCTGCCCTTGCTAGCAAGAAGTTCTGTGTGTTTCTCTTCTCTGAGTCTTTACTGAAGAAGTGTTTTATAACATTTTCCTTAACAACTGACATGTGTTTTTTGTGTAAAAGAGAGAGAGACACACACACACACACACACACACACACACACACACACACACACACTCACACTCACAGGCTCAGAGATGAGGGAAAAACAACAGAAATCAGGATAGATTTTAATGTCAGGAGATGCCCTGTGATGCTGGGGCCATTGTGTAAGATTGGAATGTGTACCAGTGGCTGGTGGGTGGTCCTTGAAGGTCCCGGGAGGAGGCGGCGAGGAGGCAGCGGGTGGCTGGGCTTGAGCTGTGGATCAGGGACGTCATTAATTCTGCCTGGTGCTGCGTGTGCCCTGTGCAGCTTGGATGTCTGCCGCTGACGCTCTGTGGTTCCTGTTCTGCTGATCTCCTGGTCCACACACGGCTTCAGGGTGTACTGTACAAGGGGAGAAGAAATGCATCATTGGTTACCAAAATAAAACAGTGTCTTTCTGCCTGTGTCATTCTGTTTGGTTTCTTTGAGCGTTTGTTTCTTAAATACACAGCAAGTGTCACTCTCTCTCTCTCTCTGTCACACACACACACACACACACACACACACACACACACACACACACACACACACACACACACACACACACACACACACACACACACACACACACACACAGACACTGTGAGGTCTGCAGTTCAAAATTTGAATCTCAGAGCTTGGTGTTTTTGTCTCCCTCCAGTGGACAAATGCAGGTATGATGAGGGTTGGTTAGGTTAAGGGGATTTAGCCAGAGCTTGACGGAATAAAATGGAATAACTGGGAAAGTAAGTGTCGTAGAGGGATGAAAGTGGTGTCTACGTGGGGATTTTCTGCCGCTCCGCACGCGCTGGTGAAGACCCCATGTCGATAGCACCAACGGTTCTGGACTTGGTGTAAATGGGTCCAAATTTGACGGAATAAAAAGGTCAAAGTGGCAGATAGGAGTGTCCGATCGGGCCGATTCCACCACCACTGTACTCAGCAGGCCCTGCCGGGTCGTTCGACACGCAGCATGGCAGGGATCGGTGACATAACATGTAGCAGTTTCCCTTCACAGAAGCGTCTGCAGCAGGTGGGTGGAGGAGGAGGCAGCAGAACCAGGCCTTTGGAGCACTGTGTCATCTCCTGGTCCTGATGCTTTGAATCTCCCTCTCTGTCTGTCTGTCTGTCTGTCTGTCACACACACACACACACACACAGAAGCTGGTCAAGTGCTGTGCAACTGGGATTGCACCTGTCGTCCACAGGAGGGCGCCTAGCTGGGAAGTCCAGTACATTCCATATTAAAGTTGTTGCAAGTGCATTTTTTGTGTAAAAGACAGACACACACACACACACACACACACACACACACACACACACACACAGTAAGGTCTGAAGTGCAAAATTTGAATTACATTCCTTTGTATCTCTCCCTCTCTCTCTCTCTCTCTCTCTCTCTCTCTCTCTGTCTCTCTCTCTCTCTCTCTGTCAACACACACACACACACACACACACACACTCACACACACCAAAGCACACAGACAGAAGCTGGTCACAACTGCTGTGCAACTGGGATTGAACCAGGGGGGCTCCCTCTGCTGGCTCAATGCGGTACAAAGTGTCAGAAGCTGTTAGATATCTGCTTTTGACAATCAATTGCACCTGTCATCCACAGGAGGGCGCCTAGCTGGGAAGTCCAGTACATTCCATATTAAAGTTGTTGCAAGTGCATTTTTTGTGTAAAAGACAGACACACACACACACACACACACACACACACACACACACTGTAAGGTCTGAAGTGCAAAATTTGAATTACATTCCTTTGTATCTCTCCCTCTCTCTCTCTCTCTCTCTCTCTCTGTCTCTCTCTCTCTCTCTCTCTCTCTGTCAACACACACACACACACACATTCAATGGAGTATAAAATAAAGACCGGGGCAGTTCTCTCACTGGAGTCTCTTAGAGTGGAGGCTGCCCTTGCTAGCAAGAAGTTCTGTGTGTTTCTCTTCTCTGAGTCTTTACTGAAGAAGTGTTTTATAACATTTTCCTTAACAACTGACATGTGTTTTTTGTGTAAAAGAGAGAGAGACACACACACACACACACACACACACACACACACACACACACACACTCACACTCACAGGCTCAGAGATGAGGGAAAAACAACAGAAATCAGGATAGATTTTAATGTCAGGAGATGCCCTGTGATGCTGGGGCCATTGTGTAAGATTGGAATGTGTACCAGTGGCTGGTGGGTGGTCCTTGAAGGTCCCGGGAGGAGGCGGCGAGGAGGCAGCGGGTGGCTGGGCTTGAGCTGTGGATCAGGGACGTCATTAATTCTGCCTGGTGCTGCGTGTGCCCTGTGCAGCTTGGATGTCTGCCGCTGACGCTCTGTGGTTCCTGTTCTGCTGATCTCCTGGTCCACACACGGCTTCAGGGTGTACTGTACAAGGGGAGAAGAAATGCATCATTGGTTACCAAAATAAAACAGTGTCTTTCTGCCTGTGTCATTCTGTTTGGTTTCTTTGAGCGTTTGTTTCTTAAATACACAGCAAGTGTCACTCTCTCTCTCTCTCTGTCACACACACACACACACACACACACACACACACACACACACACACACACACACACACACACACACACACACACACACACACACACACACACACACACACAGACACTGTGAGGTCTGCAGTTCAAAATTTGAATCTCAGAGCTTGGTGTTTTTGTCTCCCTCCAGTGGACAAATGCAGGTATGATGAGGGTTGGTTAGGTTAAGGGGATTTAGCCAGAGCTTGACGGAATAAAATGGAATAACTGGGAAAGTAAGTGTCGTAGAGGGATGAAAGTGGTGTCTACGTGGGGATTTTCTGCCGCTCCGCACGCGCTGGTGAAGACCCCATGTCGATAGCACCAACGGTTCTGGACTTGGTGTAAATGGGTCCAAATTTGACGGAATAAAAAGGTCAAAGTGGCAGATAGGAGTGTCCGATCGGGCCGATTCCACCACCACTGTACTCAGCAGGCCCTGCCGGGTCGTTCGACACGCAGCATGGCAGGGATCGGTGACATAACATGTAGCAGTTTCCCTTCACAGAAGCGTCTGCAGCAGGTGGGTGGAGGAGGAGGCAGCAGAACCAGGCCTTTGGAGCACTGTGTCATCTCCTGGTCCTGATGCTTTGAATCTCCCTCTCTGTCTGTCTGTCTGTCTGTCTGTCACACACACACACACACACACAGAAGCTGGTCAAGTGCTGTGCAACTGGGATTGCACCTGTCGTCCACAGGAGGGCGCCTAGCTGGGAAGTCCAGTACATTCCATATTAAAGTTGTTGCAAGTGCATTTTTTGTGTAAAAGACAGACACACACACACACACACACACACACACACACACACACACACACAGTAAGGTCTGAAGTGCAAAATTTGAATTACATTCCTTTGTATCTCTCCCTCTCTCTCTCTCTCTCTCTCTCTCTCTCTCTCTGTCTCTCTCTCTCTCTCTCTGTCAACACACACACACACACACACACACACACTCACACACACCAAAGCACACAGACAGAAGCTGGTCACAACTGCTGTGCAACTGGGATTGAACCAGGGGGGCTCCCTCTGCTGGCTCAATGCGGTACAAAGTGTCAGAAGCTGTTAGATATCTGCTTTTGACAATCAATTGCACCTGTCATCCACAGGAGGGCGCCTAGCTGGGAAGTCCAGTACATTCCATATTAAAGTTGTTGCAAGTGCATTTTTTGTGTAAAAGACAGACACACACACACACACACACACACACACACACACACACTGTAAGGTCTGAAGTGCAAAATTTGAATTACATTCCTTTGTATCTCTCCCTCTCTCTCTCTCTCTCTCTCTCTCTGTCTCTCTCTCTCTCTCTCTCTCTCTGTCAACACACACACACACACACATTCAATGGAGTATAAAATAAAGACCGGGGCAGTTCTCTCACTGGAGTCTCTTAGAGTGGAGGCTGCCCTTGCTAGCAAGAAGTTCTGTGTGTTTCTCTTCTCTGAGTCTTTACTGAAGAAGTGTTTTATAACATTTTCCTTAACAACTGACATGTGTTTTTTGTGTAAAAGAGAGAGAGACACACACACACACACACACACACACACACACACACACACACACACTCACACTCACAGGCTCAGAGATGAGGGAAAAACAACAGAAATCAGGATAGATTTTAATGTCAGGAGATGCCCTGTGATGCTGGGGCCATTGTGTAAGATTGGAATGTGTACCAGTGGCTGGTGGGTGGTCCTTGAAGGTCCCGGGAGGAGGCGGCGAGGAGGCAGCGGGTGGCTGGGCTTGAGCTGTGGATCAGGGACGTCATTAATTCTGCCTGGTGCTGCGTGTGCCCTGTGCAGCTTGGATGTCTGCCGCTGACGCTCTGTGGTTCCTGTTCTGCTGATCTCCTGGTCCACACACGGCTTCAGGGTGTACTGTACAAGGGGAGAAGAAATGCATCATTGGTTACCAAAATAAAACAGTGTCTTTCTGCCTGTGTCATTCTGTTTGGTTTCTTTGAGCGTTTGTTTCTTAAATACACAGCAAGTGTCACTCTCTCTCTCTCTCTGTCACACACACACACACACACACACACACACACACACACACACACACACACACACACACACACACACACACACACACACACACACACACACACACACACAGACACTGTGAGGTCTGCAGTTCAAAATTTGAATCTCAGAGCTTGGTGTTTTTGTCTCCCTCCAGTGGACAAATGCAGGTATGATGAGGGTTGGTTAGGTTAAGGGGATTTAGCCAGAGCTTGACGGAATAAAATGGAATAACTGGGAAAGTAAGTGTCGTAGAGGGATGAAAGTGGTGTCTACGTGGGGATTTTCTGCCGCTCCGCACGCGCTGGTGAAGACCCCATGTCGATAGCACCAACGGTTCTGGACTTGGTGTAAATGGGTCCAAATTTGACGGAATAAAAAGGTCAAAGTGGCAGATAGGAGTGTCCGATCGGGCCGATTCCACCACCACTGTACTCAGCAGGCCCTGCCGGGTCGTTCGACACGCAGCATGGCAGGGATCGGTGACATAACATGTAGCAGTTTCCCTTCACAGAAGCGTCTGCAGCAGGTGGGTGGAGGAGGAGGCAGCAGAACCAGGCCTTTGGAGCACTGTGTCATCTCCTGGTCCTGATGCTTTGAATCTCCCTCTCTGTCTGTCTGTCTGTCTGTCTGTCACACACACACACACACACACAGAAGCTGGTCAAGTGCTGTGCAACTGGGATTGCACCTGTCGTCCACAGGAGGGCGCCTAGCTGGGAAGTCCAGTACATTCCATATTAAAGTTGTTGCAAGTGCATTTTTTGTGTAAAAGACAGACACACACACACACACACACACACACACACACACACACACACACAGTAAGGTCTGAAGTGCAAAATTTGAATTACATTCCTTTGTATCTCTCCCTCTCTCTCTCTCTCTCTCTCTCTCTCTCTCTCTGTCTCTCTCTCTCTCTCTCTGTCAACACACACACACACACACACACACACACTCACACACACCAAAGCACACAGACAGAAGCTGGTCACAACTGCTGTGCAACTGGGATTGAACCAGGGGGGCTCCCTCTGCTGGCTCAATGCGGTACAAAGTGTCAGAAGCTGTTAGATATCTGCTTTTGACAATCAATTGCACCTGTCATCCACAGGAGGGCGCCTAGCTGGGAAGTCCAGTACATTCCATATTAAAGTTGTTGCAAGTGCATTTTTTGTGTAAAAGACAGACACACACACACACACACACACACACACACACACACACTGTAAGGTCTGAAGTGCAAAATTTGAATTACATTCCTTTGTATCTCTCCCTCTCTCTCTCTCTCTCTCTCTCTCTGTCTCTCTCTCTCTCTCTCTCTCTCTGTCAACACACACACACACACACATTCAATGGAGTATAAAATAAAGACCGGGGCAGTTCTCTCACTGGAGTCTCTTAGAGTGGAGGCTGCCCTTGCTAGCAAGAAGTTCTGTGTGTTTCTCTTCTCTGAGTCTTTACTGAAGAAGTGTTTTATAACATTTTCCTTAACAACTGACATGTGTTTTTTGTGTAAAAGAGAGAGAGACACACACACACACACACACACACACACACACACACACACACACACTCACACTCACAGGCTCAGAGATGAGGGAAAAACAACAGAAATCAGGATAGATTTTAATGTCAGGAGATGCCCTGTGATGCTGGGGCCATTGTGTAAGATTGGAATGTGTACCAGTGGCTGGTGGGTGGTCCTTGAAGGTCCCGGGAGGAGGCGGCGAGGAGGCAGCGGGTGGCTGGGCTTGAGCTGTGGATCAGGGACGTCATTAATTCTGCCTGGTGCTGCGTGTGCCCTGTGCAGCTTGGATGTCTGCCGCTGACGCTCTGTGGTTCCTGTTCTGCTGATCTCCTGGTCCACACACGGCTTCAGGGTGTACTGTACAAGGGGAGAAGAAATGCATCATTGGTTACCAAAATAAAACAGTGTCTTTCTGCCTGTGTCATTCTGTTTGGTTTCTTTGAGCGTTTGTTTCTTAAATACACAGCAAGTGTCACTCTCTCTCTCTCTCTGTCACACACACACACACACACACACACACACACACACACACACACACACACACACACACACACACACACACACACACACACACACACACACACACACACAGACACTGTGAGGTCTGCAGTTCAAAATTTGAATCTCAGAGCTTGGTGTTTTTGTCTCCCTCCAGTGGACAAATGCAGGTATGATGAGGGTTGGTTAGGTTAAGGGGATTTAGCCAGAGCTTGACGGAATAAAATGGAATAACTGGGAAAGTAAGTGTCGTAGAGGGATGAAAGTGGTGTCTACGTGGGGATTTTCTGCCGCTCCGCACGCGCTGGTGAAGACCCCATGTCGATAGCACCAACGGTTCTGGACTTGGTGTAAATGGGTCCAAATTTGACGGAATAAAAAGGTCAAAGTGGCAGATAGGAGTGTCCGATCGGGCCGATTCCACCACCACTGTACTCAGCAGGCCCTGCCGGGTCGTTCGACACGCAGCATGGCAGGGATCGGTGACATAACATGTAGCAGTTTCCCTTCACAGAAGCGTCTGCAGCAGGTGGGTGGAGGAGGAGGCAGCAGAACCAGGCCTTTGGAGCACTGTGTCATCTCCTGGTCCTGATGCTTTGAATCTCCCTCTCTGTCTGTCTGTCTGTCTGTCTGTCACACACACACACACACACACAGAAGCTGGTCAAGTGCTGTGCAACTGGGATTGCACCTGTCGTCCACAGGAGGGCGCCTAGCTGGGAAGTCCAGTACATTCCATATTAAAGTTGTTGCAAGTGCATTTTTTGTGTAAAAGACAGACACACACACACACACACACACACACACACACACACACACACACAGTAAGGTCTGAAGTGCAAAATTTGAATTACATTCCTTTGTATCTCTCCCTCTCTCTCTCTCTCTCTCTCTCTCTCTCTCTCTGTCTCTCTCTCTCTCTCTCTGTCAACACACACACACACACACACACACACACTCACACACACCAAAGCACACAGACAGAAGCTGGTCACAACTGCTGTGCAACTGGGATTGAACCAGGGGGGCTCCCTCTGCTGGCTCAATGCGGTACAAAGTGTCAGAAGCTGTTAGATATCTGCTTTTGACAATCAATTGCACCTGTCATCCACAGGAGGGCGCCTAGCTGGGAAGTCCAGTACATTCCATATTAAAGTTGTTGCAAGTGCATTTTTTGTGTAAAAGACAGACACACACACACACACACACACACACACACACACACACTGTAAGGTCTGAAGTGCAAAATTTGAATTACATTCCTTTGTATCTCTCCCTCTCTCTCTCTCTCTCTCTCTCTCTGTCTCTCTCTCTCTCTCTCTCTCTCTCTGTCAACACACACACACACACACATTCAATGGAGTATAAAATAAAGACCGGGGCAGTTCTCTCACTGGAGTCTCTTAGAGTGGAGGCTGCCCTTGCTAGCAAGAAGTTCTGTGTGTTTCTCTTCTCTGAGTCTTTACTGAAGAAGTGTTTTATAACATTTTCCTTAACAACTGACATGTGTTTTTTGTGTAAAAGAGAGAGAGACACACACACACACACACACACACACACACACACACACACACACACTCACACTCACAGGCTCAGAGATGAGGGAAAAACAACAGAAATCAGGATAGATTTTAATGTCAGGAGATGCCCTGTGATGCTGGGGCCATTGTGTAAGATTGGAATGTGTACCAGTGGCTGGTGGGTGGTCCTTGAAGGTCCCGGGAGGAGGCGGCGAGGAGGCAGCGGGTGGCTGGGCTTGAGCTGTGGATCAGGGACGTCATTAATTCTGCCTGGTGCTGCGTGTGCCCTGTGCAGCTTGGATGTCTGCCGCTGACGCTCTGTGGTTCCTGTTCTGCTGATCTCCTGGTCCACACACGGCTTCAGGGTGTACTGTACAAGGGGAGAAGAAATGCATCATTGGTTACCAAAATAAAACAGTGTCTTTCTGCCTGTGTCATTCTGTTTGGTTTCTTTGAGCGTTTGTTTCTTAAATACACAGCAAGTGTCACTCTCTCTCTCTCTCTGTCACACACACACACACACACACACACACACACACACACACACACACACACACACACACACACACACACACACACACACACACACACACACACACACAGACACTGTGAGGTCTGCAGTTCAAAATTTGAATCTCAGAGCTTGGTGTTTTTGTCTCCCTCCAGTGGACAAATGCAGGTATGATGAGGGTTGGTTAGGTTAAGGGGATTTAGCCAGAGCTTGACGGAATAAAATGGAATAACTGGGAAAGTAAGTGTCGTAGAGGGATGAAAGTGGTGTCTACGTGGGGATTTTCTGCCGCTCCGCACGCGCTGGTGAAGACCCCATGTCGATAGCACCAACGGTTCTGGACTTGGTGTAAATGGGTCCAAATTTGACGGAATAAAAAGGTCAAAGTGGCAGATAGGAGTGTCCGATCGGGCCGATTCCACCACCACTGTACTCAGCAGGCCCTGCCGGGTCGTTCGACACGCAGCATGGCAGGGATCGGTGACATAACATGTAGCAGTTTCCCTTCACAGAAGCGTCTGCAGCAGGTGGGTGGAGGAGGAGGCAGCAGAACCAGGCCTTTGGAGCACTGTGTCATCTCCTGGTCCTGATGCTTTGAATCTCCCTCTCTGTCTGTCTGTCTGTCTGTCTGTCACACACACACACACACACACAGAAGCTGGTCAAGTGCTGTGCAACTGGGATTGCACCTGTCGTCCACAGGAGGGCGCCTAGCTGGGAAGTCCAGTACATTCCATATTAAAGTTGTTGCAAGTGCATTTTTTGTGTAAAAGACAGACACACACACACACACACACACACACACACACACACACACACACAGTAAGGTCTGAAGTGCAAAATTTGAATTACATTCCTTTGTATCTCTCCCTCTCTCTCTCTCTCTCTCTCTCTCTCTCTCTCTGTCTCTCTCTCTCTCTCTCTGTCAACACACACACACACACACACACACACACTCACACACACCAAAGCACACAGACAGAAGCTGGTCACAACTGCTGTGCAACTGGGATTGAACCAGGGGGGCTCCCTCTGCTGGCTCAATGCGGTACAAAGTGTCAGAAGCTGTTAGATATCTGCTTTTGACAATCAATTGCACCTGTCATCCACAGGAGGGCGCCTAGCTGGGAAGTCCAGTACATTCCATATTAAAGTTGTTGCAAGTGCATTTTTTGTGTAAAAGACAGACACACACACACACACACACACACACACACACACACACTGTAAGGTCTGAAGTGCAAAATTTGAATTACATTCCTTTGTATCTCTCCCTCTCTCTCTCTCTCTCTCTCTCTCTGTCTCTCTCTCTCTCTCTCTCTCTCTGTCAACACACACACACACACACATTCAATGGAGTATAAAATAAAGACCGGGGCAGTTCTCTCACTGGAGTCTCTTAGAGTGGAGGCTGCCCTTGCTAGCAAGAAGTTCTGTGTGTTTCTCTTCTCTGAGTCTTTACTGAAGAAGTGTTTTATAACATTTTCCTTAACAACTGACATGTGTTTTTTGTGTAAAAGAGAGAGAGACACACACACACACACACACACACACACACACACACACACACACACTCACACTCACAGGCTCAGAGATGAGGGAAAAACAACAGAAATCAGGATAGATTTTAATGTCAGGAGATGCCCTGTGATGCTGGGGCCATTGTGTAAGATTGGAATGTGTACCAGTGGCTGGTGGGTGGTCCTTGAAGGTCCCGGGAGGAGGCGGCGAGGAGGCAGCGGGTGGCTGGGCTTGAGCTGTGGATCAGGGACGTCATTAATTCTGCCTGGTGCTGCGTGTGCCCTGTGCAGCTTGGATGTCTGCCGCTGACGCTCTGTGGTTCCTGTTCTGCTGATCTCCTGGTCCACACACGGCTTCAGGGTGTACTGTACAAGGGGAGAAGAAATGCATCATTGGTTACCAAAATAAAACAGTGTCTTTCTGCCTGTGTCATTCTGTTTGGTTTCTTTGAGCGTTTGTTTCTTAAATACACAGCAAGTGTCACTCTCTCTCTCTCTCTGTCACACACACACACACACACACACACACACACACACACACACACACACACACACACACACACACACACACACACACACACACACACACACACACACACACAGACACTGTGAGGTCTGCAGTTCAAAATTTGAATCTCAGAGCTTGGTGTTTTTGTCTCCCTCCAGTGGACAAATGCAGGTATGATGAGGGTTGGTTAGGTTAAGGGGATTTAGCCAGAGCTTGACGGAATAAAATGGAATAACTGGGAAAGTAAGTGTCGTAGAGGGATGAAAGTGGTGTCTACGTGGGGATTTTCTGCCGCTCCGCACGCGCTGGTGAAGACCCCATGTCGATAGCACCAACGGTTCTGGACTTGGTGTAAATGGGTCCAAATTTGACGGAATAAAAAGGTCAAAGTGGCAGATAGGAGTGTCCGATCGGGCCGATTCCACCACCACTGTACTCAGCAGGCCCTGCCGGGTCGTTCGACACGCAGCATGGCAGGGATCGGTGACATAACATGTAGCAGTTTCCCTTCACAGAAGCGTCTGCAGCAGGTGGGTGGAGGAGGAGGCAGCAGAACCAGGCCTTTGGAGCACTGTGTCATCTCCTGGTCCTGATGCTTTGAATCTCCCTCTCTGTCTGTCTGTCTGTCTGTCTGTCACACACACACACACACACACAGAAGCTGGTCAAGTGCTGTGCAACTGGGATTGCACCTGTCGTCCACAGGAGGGCGCCTAGCTGGGAAGTCCAGTACATTCCATATTAAAGTTGTTGCAAGTGCATTTTTTGTGTAAAAGACAGACACACACACACACACACACACACACACACACACACACACACACAGTAAGGTCTGAAGTGCAAAATTTGAATTACATTCCTTTGTATCTCTCCCTCTCTCTCTCTCTCTCTCTCTCTCTCTCTCTCTGTCTCTCTCTCTCTCTCTCTGTCAACACACACACACACACACACACACACACTCACACACACCAAAGCACACAGACAGAAGCTGGTCACAACTGCTGTGCAACTGGGATTGAACCAGGGGGGCTCCCTCTGCTGGCTCAATGCGGTACAAAGTGTCAGAAGCTGTTAGATATCTGCTTTTGACAATCAATTGCACCTGTCATCCACAGGAGGGCGCCTAGCTGGGAAGTCCAGTACATTCCATATTAAAGTTGTTGCAAGTGCATTTTTTGTGTAAAAGACAGACACACACACACACACACACACACACACACACACACACTGTAAGGTCTGAAGTGCAAAATTTGAATTACATTCCTTTGTATCTCTCCCTCTCTCTCTCTCTCTCTCTCTCTCTGTCTCTCTCTCTCTCTCTCTCTCTCTGTCAACACACACACACACACACATTCAATGGAGTATAAAATAAAGACCGGGGCAGTTCTCTCACTGGAGTCTCTTAGAGTGGAGGCTGCCCTTGCTAGCAAGAAGTTCTGTGTGTTTCTCTTCTCTGAGTCTTTACTGAAGAAGTGTTTTATAACATTTTCCTTAACAACTGACATGTGTTTTTTGTGTAAAAGAGAGAGAGACACACACACACACACACACACACACACACACACACACACACACACTCACACTCACAGGCTCAGAGATGAGGGAAAAACAACAGAAATCAGGATAGATTTTAATGTCAGGAGATGCCCTGTGATGCTGGGGCCATTGTGTAAGATTGGAATGTGTACCAGTGGCTGGTGGGTGGTCCTTGAAGGTCCCGGGAGGAGGCGGCGAGGAGGCAGCGGGTGGCTGGGCTTGAGCTGTGGATCAGGGACGTCATTAATTCTGCCTGGTGCTGCGTGTGCCCTGTGCAGCTTGGATGTCTGCCGCTGACGCTCTGTGGTTCCTGTTCTGCTGATCTCCTGGTCCACACACGGCTTCAGGGTGTACTGTACAAGGGGAGAAGAAATGCATCATTGGTTACCAAAATAAAACAGTGTCTTTCTGCCTGTGTCATTCTGTTTGGTTTCTTTGAGCGTTTGTTTCTTAAATACACAGCAAGTGTCACTCTCTCTCTCTCTCTGTCACACACACACACACACACACACACACACACACACACACACACACACACACACACACACACACACACACACACACACACACACACACACACACACAGACACTGTGAGGTCTGCAGTTCAAAATTTGAATCTCAGAGCTTGGTGTTTTTGTCTCCCTCCAGTGGACAAATGCAGGTATGATGAGGGTTGGTTAGGTTAAGGGGATTTAGCCAGAGCTTGACGGAATAAAATGGAATAACTGGGAAAGTAAGTGTCGTAGAGGGATGAAAGTGGTGTCTACGTGGGGATTTTCTGCCGCTCCGCACGCGCTGGTGAAGACCCCATGTCGATAGCACCAACGGTTCTGGACTTGGTGTAAATGGGTCCAAATTTGACGGAATAAAAAGGTCAAAGTGGCAGATAGGAGTGTCCGATCGGGCCGATTCCACCACCACTGTACTCAGCAGGCCCTGCCGGGTCGTTCGACACGCAGCATGGCAGGGATCGGTGACATAACATGTAGCAGTTTCCCTTCACAGAAGCGTCTGCAGCAGGTGGGTGGAGGAGGAGGCAGCAGAACCAGGCCTTTGGAGCACTGTGTCATCTCCTGGTCCTGATGCTTTGAATCTCCCTCTCTGTCTGTCTGTCTGTCTGTCTGTCACACACACACACACACACACAGAAGCTGGTCAAGTGCTGTGCAACTGGGATTGCACCTGTCGTCCACAGGAGGGCGCCTAGCTGGGAAGTCCAGTACATTCCATATTAAAGTTGTTGCAAGTGCATTTTTTGTGTAAAAGACAGACACACACACACACACACACACACACACACACACACACACACACAGTAAGGTCTGAAGTGCAAAATTTGAATTACATTCCTTTGTATCTCTCCCTCTCTCTCTCTCTCTCTCTCTCTCTCTCTCTCTGTCTCTCTCTCTCTCTCTCTGTCAACACACACACACACACACACACACACACTCACACACACCAAAGCACACAGACAGAAGCTGGTCACAACTGCTGTGCAACTGGGATTGAACCAGGGGGGCTCCCTCTGCTGGCTCAATGCGGTACAAAGTGTCAGAAGCTGTTAGATATCTGCTTTTGACAATCAATTGCACCTGTCATCCACAGGAGGGCGCCTAGCTGGGAAGTCCAGTACATTCCATATTAAAGTTGTTGCAAGTGCATTTTTTGTGTAAAAGACAGACACACACACACACACACACACACACACACACACACACTGTAAGGTCTGAAGTGCAAAATTTGAATTACATTCCTTTGTATCTCTCCCTCTCTCTCTCTCTCTCTCTCTCTCTGTCTCTCTCTCTCTCTCTCTCTCTCTGTCAACACACACACACACACACATTCAATGGAGTATAAAATAAAGACCGGGGCAGTTCTCTCACTGGAGTCTCTTAGAGTGGAGGCTGCCCTTGCTAGCAAGAAGTTCTGTGTGTTTCTCTTCTCTGAGTCTTTACTGAAGAAGTGTTTTATAACATTTTCCTTAACAACTGACATGTGTTTTTTGTGTAAAAGAGAGAGAGACACACACACACACACACACACACACACACACACACACACACACACTCACACTCACAGGCTCAGAGATGAGGGAAAAACAACAGAAATCAGGATAGATTTTAATGTCAGGAGATGCCCTGTGATGCTGGGGCCATTGTGTAAGATTGGAATGTGTACCAGTGGCTGGTGGGTGGTCCTTGAAGGTCCCGGGAGGAGGCGGCGAGGAGGCATCAGGGACGTCATTAATTCTGCCTGGTGCTGCGTGTGCCCTGTGCAGCTTGGATGTCTGCCGCTGACGCTCTGTGGTTCCTGTTCTGCTGATCTCCTGGTCCACACACGGCTTCAGGGTGTACTGTACAAGGGGAGAAGAAATGCATCATTGGTTACCAAAATAAAACAGTGTCTTTCTGCCTGTGTCATTCTGTTTGGTTTCTTTGAGCGTTTGTTTCTTAAATACACAGCAAGTGTCACTCTCTCTCTCTCTCTGTCACACACACACACACACACACACACACACACACACACACACACACACACACACACACACACACACACACACACACACACACAGACACTGTGAGGTCTGCAGTTCAAAATTTGAATCTCAGAGCTTGGTGTTTTTGTCTCCCTCCAGTGGACAAATGCAGGTATGATGAGGGTTGGTTAGGTTAAGGGGATTTAGCCAGAGCTTGACGGAATAAAATGGAATAACTGGGAAAGTAAGTGTCGTAGAGGGATGAAAGTGGTGTCTACGTGGGGATTTTCTGCCGCTCCGCACGCGCTGGTGAAGACCCCATGTCGATAGCACCAACGGTTCTGGACTTGGTGTAAATGGGTCCAAATTTGACGGAATAAAAAGGTCAAAGTGGCAGATAGGAGTGTCCGATCGGGCCGATTCCACCACCACTGTACTCAGCAGGCCCTGCCGGGTCGTTCGACACGCAGCATGGCAGGGATCGGTGACATAACATGTAGCAGTTTCCCTTCACAGAAGCGTCTGCAGCAGGTGGGTGGAGGAGGAGGCAGCAGAACCAGGCCTTTGGAGCACTGTGTCATCTCCTGGTCCTGATGCTTTGAATCTCCCTCTCTGTCTGTCTGTCTGTCTGTCTGTCACACACACACACACACACACAGAAGCTGGTCAAGTGCTGTGCAACTGGGATTGCACCTGTCGTCCACAGGAGGGCGCCTAGCTGGGAAGTCCAGTACATTCCATATTAAAGTTGTTGCAAGTGCATTTTTTGTGTAAAAGACAGACACACACACACACACACACACACACACACACACACACACACACAGTAAGGTCTGAAGTGCAAAATTTGAATTACATTCCTTTGTATCTCTCCCTCTCTCTCTCTCTCTCTCTCTCTCTCTCTCTCTGTCTCTCTCTCTCTCTCTCTGTCAACACACACACACACACACACACACACACTCACACACACCAAAGCACACAGACAGAAGCTGGTCACAACTGCTGTGCAACTGGGATTGAACCAGGGGGGCTCCCTCTGCTGGCTCAATGCGGTACAAAGTGTCAGAAGCTGTTAGATATCTGCTTTTGACAATCAATTGCACCTGTCATCCACAGGAGGGCGCCTAGCTGGGAAGTCCAGTACATTCCATATTAAAGTTGTTGCAAGTGCATTTTTTGTGTAAAAGACAGACACACACACACACACACACACACACACACACACACACTGTAAGGTCTGAAGTGCAAAATTTGAATTACATTCCTTTGTATCTCTCCCTCTCTCTCTCTCTCTCTCTCTCTCTGTCTCTCTCTCTCTCTCTCTCTCTCTGTCAACACACACACACACACACATTCAATGGAGTATAAAATAAAGACCGGGGCAGTTCTCTCACTGGAGTCTCTTAGAGTGGAGGCTGCCCTTGCTAGCAAGAAGTTCTGTGTGTTTCTCTTCTCTGAGTCTTTACTGAAGAAGTGTTTTATAACATTTTCCTTAACAACTGACATGTGTTTTTTGTGTAAAAGAGAGAGAGACACACACACACACACACACACACACACACACACACACACACACACTCACACTCACAGGCTCAGAGATGAGGGAAAAACAACAGAAATCAGGATAGATTTTAATGTCAGGAGATGCCCTGTGATGCTGGGGCCATTGTGTAAGATTGGAATGTGTACCAGTGGCTGGTGGGTGGTCCTTGAAGGTCCCGGGAGGAGGCGGCGAGGAGGCAGCGGGTGGCTGGGCTTGAGCTGTGGATCAGGGACGTCATTAATTCTGCCTGGTGCTGCGTGTGCCCTGTGCAGCTTGGATGTCTGCCGCTGACGCTCTGTGGTTCCTGTTCTGCTGATCTCCTGGTCCACACACGGCTTCAGGGTGTACTGTACAAGGGGAGAAGAAATGCATCATTGGTTACCAAAATAAAACAGTGTCTTTCTGCCTGTGTCATTCTGTTTGGTTTCTTTGAGCGTTTGTTTCTTAAATACACAGCAAGTGTCACTCTCTCTCTCTCTCTGTCACACACACACACACACACACACACACACACACACACACACACACACACACACACACACACACACACACACACACAGACACTGTGAGGTCTGCAGTTCAAAATTTGAATCTCAGAGCTTGGTGTTTTTGTCTCCCTCCAGTGGACAAATGCAGGTATGATGAGGGTTGGTTAGGTTAAGGGGATTTAGCCAGAGCTTGACGGAATAAAATGGAATAACTGGGAAAGTAAGTGTCGTAGAGGGATGAAAGTGGTGTCTACGTGGGGATTTTCTGCCGCTCCGCACGCGCTGGTGAAGACCCCATGTCGATAGCACCAACGGTTCTGGACTTGGTGTAAATGGGTCCAAATTTGACGGAATAAAAAGGTCAAAGTGGCAGATAGGAGTGTCCGATCGGGCCGATTCCACCACCACTGTACTCAGCAGGCCCTGCCGGGTCGTTCGACACGCAGCATGGCAGGGATCGGTGACATAACATGTAGCAGTTTCCCTTCACAGAAGCGTCTGCAGCAGGTGGGTGGAGGAGGAGGCAGCAGAACCAGGCCTTTGGAGCACTGTGTCATCTCCTGGTCCTGATGCTTTGAATCTCCCTCTCTGTCTGTCTGTCTGTCTGTCTGTCACACACACACACACACACACAGAAGCTGGTCAAGTGCTGTGCAACTGGGATTGCACCTGTCGTCCACAGGAGGGCGCCTAGCTGGGAAGTCCAGTACATTCCATATTAAAGTTGTTGCAAGTGCATTTTTTGTGTAAAAGACAGACACACACACACACACACACACACACACACACACACACACACACAGTAAGGTCTGAAGTGCAAAATTTGAATTACATTCCTTTGTATCTCTCCCTCTCTCTCTCTCTCTCTCTCTCTCTCTCTCTCTGTCTCTCTCTCTCTCTCTCTGTCAACACACACACACACACACACACACACACTCACACACACCAAAGCACACAGACAGAAGCTGGTCACAACTGCTGTGCAACTGGGATTGAACCAGGGGGGCTCCCTCTGCTGGCTCAATGCGGTACAAAGTGTCAGAAGCTGTTAGATATCTGCTTTTGACAATCAATTGCACCTGTCATCCACAGGAGGGCGCCTAGCTGGGAAGTCCAGTACATTCCATATTAAAGTTGTTGCAAGTGCATTTTTTGTGTAAAAGACAGACACACACACACACACACACACACACACACACTGTAAGGTCTGAAGTGCAAAATTTGAATTACATTCCTTTGTATCTCTCCCTCTCTCTCTCTCTCTCTCTCTCTCTGTCTCTCTCTCTCTCTCTCTCTCTCTGTCAACACACACACACACACACATTCAATGGAGTATAAAATAAAGACCGGGGCAGTTCTCTCACTGGAGTCTCTTAGAGTGGAGGCTGCCCTTGCTAGCAAGAAGTTCTGTGTGTTTCTCTTCTCTGAGTCTTTACTGAAGAAGTGTTTTATAACATTTTCCTTAACAACTGACATGTGTTTTTTGTGTAAAAGAGAGAGAGACACACACACACACACACACACACACACACACACACACACACACACTCACACTCACAGGCTCAGAGATGAGGGAAAAACAACAGAAATCAGGATAGATTTTAATGTCAGGAGATGCCCTGTGATGCTGGGGCCATTGTGTAAGATTGGAATGTGTACCAGTGGCTGGTGGGTGGTCCTTGAAGGTCCCGGGAGGAGGCGGCGAGGAGGCAGCGGGTGGCTGGGCTTGAGCTGTGGATCAGGGACGTCATTAATTCTGCCTGGTGCTGCGTGTGCCCTGTGCAGCTTGGATGTCTGCCGCTGACGCTCTGTGGTTCCTGTTCTGCTGATCTCCTGGTCCACACACGGCTTCAGGGTGTACTGTACAAGGGGAGAAGAAATGCATCATTGGTTACCAAAATAAAACAGTGTCTTTCTGCCTGTGTCATTCTGTTTGGTTTCTTTGAGCGTTTGTTTCTTAAATACACAGCAAGTGTCACTCTCTCTCTCTCTCTGTCACACACACACACACACACACACACACACACACACACACACACACACACACACACACACACACACAGACACTGTGAGGTCTGCAGTTCAAAATTTGAATCTCAGAGCTTGGTGTTTTTGTCTCCCTCCAGTGGACAAATGCAGGTATGATGAGGGTTGGTTAGGTTAAGGGGATTTAGCCAGAGCTTGACGGAATAAAATGGAATAACTGGGAAAGTAAGTGTCGTAGAGGGATGAAAGTGGTGTCTACGTGGGGATTTTCTGCCGCTCCGCACGCGCTGGTGAAGACCCCATGTCGATAGCACCAACGGTTCTGGACTTGGTGTAAATGGGTCCAAATTTGACGGAATAAAAAGGTCAAAGTGGCAGATAGGAGTGTCCGATCGGGCCGATTCCACCACCACTGTACTCAGCAGGCCCTGCCGGGTCGTTCGACACGCAGCATGGCAGGGATCGGTGACATAACATGTAGCAGTTTCCCTTCACAGAAGCGTCTGCAGCAGGTGGGTGGAGGAGGAGGCAGCAGAACCAGGCCTTTGGAGCACTGTGTCATCTCCTGGTCCTGATGCTTTGAATCTCCCTCTCTGTCTGTCTGTCTGTCTGTCTGTCACACACACACACACACACACAGAAGCTGGTCAAGTGCTGTGCAACTGGGATTGCACCTGTCGTCCACAGGAGGGCGCCTAGCTGGGAAGTCCAGTACATTCCATATTAAAGTTGTTGCAAGTGCATTTTTTGTGTAAAAGACAGACACACACACACACACACACACACACACACACACACACAGTAAGGTCTGAAGTGCAAAATTTGAATTACATTCCTTTGTATCTCTCCCTCTCTCTCTCTCTCTCTCTCTCTCTCTCTCTCTGTCTCTCTCTCTCTCTCTCTGTCAACACACACACACACACACACACACACACTCACACACACCAAAGCACACAGACAGAAGCTGGTCACAACTGCTGTGCAACTGGGATTGAACCAGGGGGGCTCCCTCTGCTGGCTCAATGCGGTACAAAGTGTCAGAAGCTGTTAGATATCTGCTTTTGACAATCAATTGCACCTGTCATCCACAGGAGGGCGCCTAGCTGGGAAGTCCAGTACATTCCATATTAAAGTTGTTGCAAGTGCATTTTTTGTGTAAAAGACAGACACACACACACACACACACACACACACACACACACACTGTAAGGTCTGAAGTGCAAAATTTGAATTACATTCCTTTGTATCTCTCCCTCTCTCTCTCTCTCTCTCTCTCTCTGTCTCTCTCTCTCTCTCTCTCTCTCTGTCAACACACACACACACACACATTCAATGGAGTATAAAATAAAGACCGGGGCAGTTCTCTCACTGGAGTCTCTTAGAGTGGAGGCTGCCCTTGCTAGCAAGAAGTTCTGTGTGTTTCTCTTCTCTGAGTCTTTACTGAAGAAGTGTTTTATAACATTTTCCTTAACAACTGACATGTGTTTTTTGTGTAAAAGAGAGAGAGACACACACACACACACACACACACACACACACACACACACTCACACTCACAGGCTCAGAGATGAGGGAAAAACAACAGAAATCAGGATAGATTTTAATGTCAGGAGATGCCCTGTGATGCTGGGGCCATTGTGTAAGATTGGAATGTGTACCAGTGGCTGGTGGGTGGTCCTTGAAGGTCCCGGGAGGAGGCGGCGAGGAGGCAGCGGGTGGCTGGGCTTGAGCTGTGGATCAGGGACGTCATTAATTCTGCCTGGTGCTGCGTGTGCCCTGTGCAGCTTGGATGTCTGCCGCTGACGCTCTGTGGTTCCTGTTCTGCTGATCTCCTGGTCCACACACGGCTTCAGGGTGTACTGTACAAGGGGAGAAGAAATGCATCATTGGTTACCAAAATAAAACAGTGTCTTTCTGCCTGTGTCATTCTGTTTGGTTTCTTTGAGCGTTTGTTTCTTAAATACACAGCAAGTGTCACTCTCTCTCTCTCTCTGTCACACACACACACACACACACACACACACACACACACACACACACACACACACAGACACTGTGAGGTCTGCAGTTCAAAATTTGAATCTCAGAGCTTGGTGTTTTTGTCTCCCTCCAGTGGACAAATGCAGGTATGATGAGGGTTGGTTAGGTTAAGGGGATTTAGCCAGAGCTTGACGGAATAAAATGGAATAACTGGGAAAGTAAGTGTCGTAGAGGGATGAAAGTGGTGTCTACGTGGGGATTTTCTGCCGCTCCGCACGCGCTGGTGAAGACCCCATGTCGATAGCACCAACGGTTCTGGACTTGGTGTAAATGGGTCCAAATTTGACGGAATAAAAAGGTCAAAGTGGCAGATAGGAGTGTCCGATCGGGCCGATTCCACCACCACTGTACTCAGCAGGCCCTGCCGGGTCGTTCGACACGCAGCATGGCAGGGATCGGTGACATAACATGTAGCAGTTTCCCTTCACAGAAGCGTCTGCAGCAGGTGGGTGGAGGAGGAGGCAGCAGAACCAGGCCTTTGGAGCACTGTGTCATCTCCTGGTCCTGATGCTTTGAATCTCCCTCTCTGTCTGTCTGTCTGTCTGTCTGTCACACACACACACACACACACAGAAGCTGGTCAAGTGCTGTGCAACTGGGATTGCACCTGTCGTCCACAGGAGGGCGCCTAGCTGGGAAGTCCAGTACATTCCATATTAAAGTTGTTGCAAGTGCATTTTTTGTGTAAAAGACAGACACACACACACACACACACACACACACACACACACACACACACAGTAAGGTCTGAAGTGCAAAATTTGAATTACATTCCTTTGTATCTCTCCCTCTCTCTCTCTCTCTCTCTCTCTCTCTCTCTCTGTCTCTCTCTCTCTCTCTCTGTCAACACACACACACACACACACACACACACTCACACACACCAAAGCACACAGACAGAAGCTGGTCACAACTGCTGTGCAACTGGGATTGAACCAGGGGGGCTCCCTCTGCTGGCTCAATGCGGTACAAAGTGTCAGAAGCTGTTAGATATCTGCTTTTGACAATCAATTGCACCTGTCATCCACAGGAGGGCGCCTAGCTGGGAAGTCCAGTACATTCCATATTAAAGTTGTTGCAAGTGCATTTTTTGTGTAAAAGACAGACACACACACACACACACACACACACACACACACACACTGTAAGGTCTGAAGTGCAAAATTTGAATTACATTCCTTTGTATCTCTCCCTCTCTCTCTCTCTCTCTCTCTCTCTGTCTCTCTCTCTCTCTCTCTCTCTCTGTCAACACACACACACACACACATTCAATGGAGTATAAAATAAAGACCGGGGCAGTTCTCTCACTGGAGTCTCTTAGAGTGGAGGCTGCCCTTGCTAGCAAGAAGTTCTGTGTGTTTCTCTTCTCTGAGTCTTTACTGAAGAAGTGTTTTATAACATTTTCCTTAACAACTGACATGTGTTTTTTGTGTAAAAGAGAGAGAGACACACACACACACACACACACACACACACACACACACACACACACTCACACTCACAGGCTCAGAGATGAGGGAAAAACAACAGAAATCAGGATAGATTTTAATGTCAGGAGATGCCCTGTGATGCTGGGGCCATTGTGTAAGATTGGAATGTGTACCAGTGGCTGGTGGGTGGTCCTTGAAGGTCCCGGGAGGAGGCGGCGAGGAGGCAGCGGGTGGCTGGGCTTGAGCTGTGGATCAGGGACGTCATTAATTCTGCCTGGTGCTGCGTGTGCCCTGTGCAGCTTGGATGTCTGCCGCTGACGCTCTGTGGTTCCTGTTCTGCTGATCTCCTGGTCCACACACGGCTTCAGGGTGTACTGTACAAGGGGAGAAGAAATGCATCATTGGTTACCAAAATAGGGGTTAGGGTTAGGGGGTTAGGGTTAGGGGTAGGGGTTAGGGTTAGGGTTAGGTGTTGAGTAAGGAACAGGCCACCAGCAAGCTGGTAGCCTGAAGTGCACGGGCCATCGATGGGGCTGGGTAGTGGTGTCCCTGCCCTGGTTCAAAAAATTACCCATTTCTAGGGTTTAGTGCACTTCATTGGGCCTTCGCGACGTTTCGGCGTAGTTTCGCCTTCCTCAGGCTGGCCCAATGTGTCTCTGACTGCTTGTTCTCTGTTCTGCCTCTCTTGGCTTTTATACTGTCACTTGACTCCTCCTTCTTTTAGGTTTTCTATTTGTGTTTTTCTGCTTTCTCTATTTCTGCCTCTCTTGGCTTTCATACGTGACTTTTTTCTCTGTTTCTGCCTCTCTTGGCTTTTATACTTTTATTACGTGACTTTATCTTGTCTTACGTTTTTCTCTGTTTCTGCCTCTCTTGGCTTTTATACTTTTATTTCTCTTACGTGACTTTATCTTGTCTTACGTTTTTCTCTGTTTCTGCCTCTCTTGGCTTTCATTTTTCTCTGTTTCTGCCTCTCTTGGCTTTTATACTTTTATTACGTGACTTTCCTTAACTTTTTCTGTTTCTTTGCTTTTCTTTCTCCTTTCTGACTTTCTTGTCTTTCTTAGGGACCCCCCTGGTTAGGGTTAGGATTTGTTAGTGGGCAGGGGCACCCCCAACCCCACGAGGCACTGGCTGGTTAGGTGTTGAGTAAGGAACAGGCCACCAGCAAGCTGGTAGCCTGAAGTGCACGGGCCATCGATGGGGCTGGGTAGTGGTGTCCCTGCCCTGGTTCAAAAAATTACCCATTTCTAGGGTTTAGTGCACTTCATTGGGCCTTCGCGACGTTTCGGCGTAGTTTCGCCTTCCTCAGGCTGGCCCAATGTGTCTCTGACTGCTTGTTCTCTGTTCTGCCTCTCTTGGCTTTTATACTGTCACTTGACTCCTCCTTCTTTTAGGTTTTCTATTTGTGTTTTTCTGCTTTCTCTATTTCTGCCTCTCTTGGCTTTCATACGTGACTTTTTTCTCTGTTTCTGCCTCTCTTGGCTTTTATACTTTTATTACGTGACTTTATCTTGTCTTACGTTTTTCTCTGTTTCTGCCTCTCTTGGCTTTTATACTTTTATTTCTCTTACGTGACTTTATCTTGTCTTACGTTTTTCTCTGTTTCTGCCTCTCTTGGCTTTCATTTTTCTCTGTTTCTGCCTCTCTTGGCTTTTATACTTTTATTACGTGACTTTCCTTAACTTTTTCTGTTTCTTTGCTTTTCTTTCTCCTTTCTGACTTTCTTGTCTTTCTTAGGGACCCCCCTGGTTAGGGTTAGGATTTGTTAGTGGGCAGGGGCACCCCCAACCCCACGAGGCACTGGCTGGTTAGGTGTTGAGTAAGGAACAGGCCACCAGCAAGCTGGTAGCCTGAAGTGCACGGGCCATCGATGGGGCTGGGTAGTGGTGTCCCTGCCCTGGTTCAAAAAATTACCCATTTCTAGGGTTTAGTGCACTTCATTGGGCCTTCGCGACGTTTCGGCGTAGTTTCGCCTTCCTCAGGCTGGCCCAATGTGTCTCTGACTGCTTGTTCTCTGTTCTGCCTCTCTTGGCTTTTATACTGTCACTTGACTCCTCCTTCTTTTAGGTTTTCTATTTGTGTTTTTCTGCTTTCTCTATTTCTGCCTCTCTTGGCTTTCATACGTGACTTTTTTCTCTGTTTCTGCCTCTCTTGGCTTTTATACTTTTATTACGTGACTTTATCTTGTCTTACGTTTTTCTCTGTTTCTGCCTCTCTTGGCTTTTATACTTTTATTTCTCTTACGTGACTTTATCTTGTCTTACGTTTTTCTCTGTTTCTGCCTCTCTTGGCTTTCATTTTTCTCTGTTTCTGCCTCTCTTGGCTTTTATACTTTTATTACGTGACTTTCCTTAACTTTTTCTGTTTCTTTGCTTTTCTTTCTCCTTTCTGACTTTCTTGTCTTTCTTAGGGACCCCCCTGGTTAGGGTTAGGATTTGTTAGTGGGCAGGGGCACCCCCAACCCCACGAGGCACTGGCTGGTTAGGTGTTGAGTAAGGAACAGGCCACCAGCAAGCTGGTAGCCTGAAGTGCACGGGCCATCGATGGGGCTGGGTAGTGGTGTCCCTGCCCTGGTTCAAAAAATTACCCATTTCTAGGGTTTAGTGCACTTCATTGGGCCTTCGCGACGTTTCGGCGTAGTTTCGCCTTCCTCAGGCTGGCCCAATGTGTCTCTGACTGCTTGTTCTCTGTTCTGCCTCTCTTGGCTTTTATACTGTCACTTGACTCCTCCTTCTTTTAGGTTTTCTATTTGTGTTTTTCTGCTTTCTCTATTTCTGCCTCTCTTGGCTTTCATACGTGACTTTTTTCTCTGTTTCTGCCTCTCTTGGCTTTTATACTTTTATTACGTGACTTTATCTTGTCTTACGTTTTTCTCTGTTTCTGCCTCTCTTGGCTTTTATACTTTTATTTCTCTTACGTGACTTTATCTTGTCTTACGTTTTTCTCTGTTTCTGCCTCTCTTGGCTTTCATTTTTCTCTGTTTCTGCCTCTCTTGGCTTTTATACTTTTATTACGTGACTTTCCTTAACTTTTTCTGTTTCTTTGCTTTTCTTTCTCCTTTCTGACTTTCTTGTCTTTCTTAGGGACCCCCCTGGTTAGGGTTAGGATTAGGGTTAGGGGGTTAGGGTTAGGGTTAGGGGGTTAGGGTTAGGGTTAGGTGTTAGGAAACTATAGCTTAGATGTTTTTTAATTCAAACTTTGGTGCACGGTCCTAGGAATTGCTGAAGCATCCCATCTCCATTTACTCAGGGTTAGGGTTAGGGGTTAGGGTTAGGGTTAGGGTTAGGGTTAGGGTTATGGGGAAAAAGCCAGGAGAGGATGGGACAAAAGTGGAATAACTGAAAAAGTAAGAGGTGTAGAGGGCTGATGTTGGTGTCTAGGTGGGGGTTTTGGTGGGTGCCGGACGCTGTGGCGAAGAAGCCACGCCGATGGCTTCTTCGGTTCTGGAGATATGGCGAATCGGACCAAAAAGGATGGGACAAAAGGGTCCCAGTCGGAGAAAGGAAGGTGCAGAGGGCCTGGGTCCACCACCACTGTACTCAGCAGGCCCTGCCGGGTCGTTAGACACGCAGCATGGCAGGGATTGGTGACATAACATGTAGCAGTTTCCCTTCACAGAAGCCTCTGCAGCAGGTTGGTACAGGAGCAGGCACCAGAAGCAGGCCTGTGGAGCACTATGTCATCTGCTCGGCCTTGCTTCAGGATGCACTGTACAATTCGATAGCAAGACCTCATGGGTTACCACAAAAAAAACAGTGTCTTTCTGCCTCTGTCGTTCTCTTTGGTTTGTTTGAGCGCTTGTTTTTTAAATACACAGCAAGTGTCTCTCTCTCTCTCTCTCTGTCTGTCTCTCTGTCACACACACACACACACACACACACACACACACAGAAGCAGAGCAGCTGCTGTGCCACTGGGATTGAACAAG
>NW_027490066.1:57500-70000 GCF_041146795.1 Maylandia zebra | reverse complement strand
AAGCCTCTGCAGCAGGTTGGTACAGGAGCAGGCACCAGAAGCAGGCCTGTGGAGCACTATGTCATCTGCTCGGCCTTGCTTCAGGATGCACTGTACAATTCGATAGCAAGACCTCATGGGTTACCACAAAAAAAACAGTGTCTTTCTGCCTCTGTCGTTCTCTTTGGTTTGTTTGAGCGCTTGTTTTTTAAATACACAGCAAGTGTCTCTCTCTCTCTCTCTCTGTCTGTCTCTCTGTCACACACACACACACACACACACACACACACACAGAAGCAGAGCAGCTGCTGTGCCACTGGGATTGAACAAGAGGTGCTCCCTCTGCTGGCTCAATGCGGTACAAAGTGTCAGAAGGTGTTATACCGGCGAAAATAACATCTTTCAATTGCATGTTTGGTCCACAGGATGGCGCCTAGCAAGCAAGTCCTGTACATTGCATATTAAAAGTTGTTGCAAGTGCACTCACATGTATTTTTTGTGTAAAAGAGACACACACACACACACACACACACACACACACACACGCTCAATGGAGTATAAAATAAAGACCGGGGCAGTTCTCTCACTGGAGTCTCTTAGAGTGGAGGCTGCCCTTGCTAGCAAGAAGTTCTGTGTGTTTCTCTTCTCTGAGTCTTTACTGAAGAAGTGTTTTATAACATTTTCCTTAACAACTGACATGTGTTTTTTGTGTAAAAGAGAGAGAGACACACACACACACACACACACACACACACACTCACACTCAGCGGCTCAGAGATGAGGGAAAAACAACAGAAATCAGGATAGATTTTAATGTCAGGAGATGCCCTGTGATGCTGGGGCCATTGTGTAAGATTGGAATGTGTACCAGTGGCTGGTGGGTGGTCCTTGAAGGTCCCGGGAGGAGGCGGCGAGGAGGCAGCGGGTGGCTGGGCTTGAGCTGTGGATCAGGGACGTCATTAATTCTGCCTGGTGCTGCGTGTGCCCTGTGCAGCTTGGATGTCTGCCGCTGACGCTCTGTGGTTCCTGTTCTGCTGATCTCCTGGTCCACACACGGCTTCAGGGTGCACTGTACAAGCGGAGAAGAAATGCATCATTGGTTACCAAAATAAAACAGTGTCTTTCTGCCTGTGTCATTCTGTTTGGTTTCTTTGAGCGTTTGTTTCTTAAATACACAGCAAGTGTCACTCTCTCTCTCTCTCTCTCTGTCACACACACACACACACACACACACACCCCAAAGCACACACACCAAAGCGCACACACACACACACACACACACACACACACACACACACAGACACTGTGAGGTCTGCAGTTCAAAATTTGAATCTCAGAGCTTGGTTTTTTTGTCTCCCTCCAGTGGACAAATGCAGGTATGATTAGGGTTGGTTAGGTTAGGTTAAGGGGATTTAGCCAGAGCTTGACGGAATAAAATGGAATAACTGGGAAAGTAAGTGTCGTAGAGGGATGAAAGTGGTGTCTACGTGGGGATTTTCTGCCGCTCCGCACGCGCTGGTGAAGACCCCATGTCGATAGCACCAACGGTTCTGGACTTGGTGTAAATGGGTCCAAATTTGACGGAATAAAAAGGTCAAAGTGGCAGATAGGAGTGTCCGATCGGGCCGATTCCACCACCACTGTACTCAGCAGGCCCTGCCGGGTCGTTAGACACGCAGCATGGCAGGGATCGGTGACATAACATGTAGCAGTTTCCCTTCACAGAAGCGTCTGCAGCAGGTGGGTGGAGGAGGAGGCAGCAGAACCAGGCCTTTGGAGCACTGTGTCATCTCCTGGTCCTGATGCTTTGAATCTCCCTCTCTGTCTGTCTGTCTGTCAGTCTGTCTGTCTGTCTGTCACACACACACACACACACACACACACACACACACACACACAGAAGCTGGTCAAGTGCTGTGCAACTGGGATTGCACCTGTCGTCCACAGGAGGGCGCCTAGCTGGGAAGTCCAGTACATTCCATATTAAAGTTGTTGCAAGTGCATTTTTTGTGTAAAAGACAGACACACACACACACACACACACACACACACACACACACACACACACAGTAAGGTCTGAAGTGCAAAATTTGAATTACATTCCTTTGTATCTCTCCCTCTCTCTCTCTCTCTCTCTCTCTCTGTCTCTCTCTCTCTCTGTCAACACACACACACACACACACTCACACACACCAAAGCACACAGACAGAAGCTGGTCACAACTGCTGTGCAACTGGGATTGAACCAGGGGGGCTCCCTCTGCTGGCTCAATGCGGTACAAAGTGTCAGAAGCTGTTAGATATCTGCTTTTGACAATCAATTGCACCTGTCATCCACAGGAGGGCGCCTAGCTGGGAAGTCCAGTACATTCCATATTAAAGTTGTTGCAAGTGCATTTTTTGTGTAAAAGACAGACACACAAACACACACACACACACACACACACACACACACACACACACACTGTAAGGTCTGAAGTGCAAAATTTGAATTACATTCCTTTGTATCTCTCCCTCTCTCTCTCTCTCTCTCTCTCTCTCTGTCTCTCTCTCTCTCTCTCTCTCTCTGTCAACACACACACACACACACACACACACACACACACACACACACACACACACACTGTAAGGTCTGAAGTGCAAAATTTGAATTACATTCCTTTGTATCTCTCCCTCTCTCTCTCTCTCTCTCTCTCTCTGTCTCTCTCTCTCTCTCTCTGTCAACACACACACACACACACACACACACACACACGCTCAATGGAGTATAAAATAAAGACCGGGGCAGTTCTCTCACTGGAGTCTCTTAGAGTGGAGGCTGCCCTTGCTAGCAAGAAGTTCTGTGTGTTTCTCTTCTCTGAGTCTTTACTGAAGAAGTGTTTTATAACATTTTCCTTAACAACTGACATGTGTTTTTTGTGTAAAAGAGAGAGAGACACACACACACACACACACACACTCACACTCACACTCAGCGGCTCAGAGATGAGGGAAAAACAACAGAAATCAGGATAGATTTTAATGTCAGGAGATGCCCTGTGATGCTGGGGCCATTGTGTAAGATTGGAATGTGTACCAGTGGCTGGTGGGTGGTCCTTGAAGGTCCCGGGAGGAGGCGGCGAGGAGGCAGCGGGTGGCTGGGCTTGAGCTGTGGATCAGGGACGTCATTAATTCTGCCTGGTGCTGCGTGTGCCCTGTGCAGCTTGGATGTCTGCCGCTGACGCTCTGTGGTTCCTGTTCTGCTGATCTCCTGGTCCACACACGGCTTCAGGGTGCACTGTACAAGCGGAGAAGAAATGCATCATTGGTTACCAAAATAAAACAGTGTCTTTCTGCCTCTGTCATTCTGTTTGGTTTCTTTGAGCGTTTGTTTCTTAAATACACAGCAAGTGTCACTCTCTCTCTCTCTCTCTCTGTCACACACACACACACACACACACACAGAAGCAGAGCAGCTGCTTTGCCACTGGGATTGAACAAGAGGTGCTCCCTCTGCTGGCTCAATGCGGTACAAAGTGTCAGAAGGTGTTATACCGGCGAAAATAACATCTTTCAATTGCATGTTTGGTCCACAGGATGGCGCCTAGCTGGCAAGTCCTGTACATTGCATATTAAAAGTTGTTGCAAGTGCACTCACATGTATTTTTTGTGTAAAAGAGACACACACACACACACACACACACACACACGCTCAATGGAGTATAAAATAAAGACCGGGGCAGTTCTCTCACTGGAGTCTCTTAGAGTGGAGGCTGCCCTTGCTAGCAAGAAGTTCTGTGTGTTTCTCTTCTCTGAGTCTTTACTGAAGAAGTGTTTTATAACATTTTCCTTAACAACTGACATGTGTTTTTTGTGTAAAAGAGAGAGAGACACACACACACACACACACACTCACACTCAGCGGCTCAGAGATGAGGGAAAAACAACAGAAATCAGGATAGATTTTAATGTCAGGAGATGCCCTGTGATGCTGGGGCCATTGTGTAAGATTGGAATGTGTACCAGTGGCTGGTGGGTGGTCCTTGAAGGTCCCGGGAGGAGGCGGCGAGGAGGCAGCGGGTGGCTGGGCTTGAGCTGTGGATCAGGGACGTCATTAATTCTGCCTGGTGCTGCGTGTGCCCTGTGCAGCTTGGATGTCTGCCGCTGACGCTCTGTGGTTCCTGTTCTGCTGATCTCCTGGTCCACACACGGCTTCAGGGTGCACTGTACAAGCGGAGAAGAAATGCATCATTGGTTACCAAAATAAAACAGTGTCTTTCTGCCTGTGTCATTCTGTTTGGTTTCTTTGAGCGTTTGTTTCTTAAATACACAGCAAGTGTCACTCTCTCTCTCTCTGTCACACACACACACACACACACACCAAAGCACACACACCAAAGCACACACACACACACACACACACACACACACACACACACACACACACACACTGTGTATCATCACTGATTTCTATAATCCACATAATCCAGATTCGATTTGGTGCAATTTTTACTCAGAAAGTGAGAGATCTTATAATTCTGATCATTTATCAGTACTGACACTAAACTTTATCAGAGATGTGACCATCACAGCACATGCCATTGTGTCAAAGTAACTGAGAATAAAAAAATAAAAAAATAAAAACATAAAGGAGATTTTCCTGGCATGGATTTTATAGCAGATAACCTTAAAAATATTCTGCAATTATACCTAATTTGAAAAAGTTTACATTTCTTCAGTATTAAACAGCAGAAATTAAGCTTTATTATCCGACGTCATTTACAAAGGAAAGAAAAGACAGCGGCCGCCAGCGCTGTAAACAACCGTAGACTGATGGGTAATAAGCGAATGAGTAATGCAGAAAACACATGTTTGAGATGGGAAACTTTTCTTGAAGTTTCTCTCACAGTTCACGCACAGCTGTGGGTTTTATCGTGTTGGAAGCAAAACAGCAAAAGTAAGAAGGAATTAAGGATGATATTAGCCCCCACGCCGACTAAGCTAATTCTGATGCGTCGGTCCGCTCTGTTTACGTTTTCGTGTGGAATGCGTTTCCTGCTCTCATTTGCTGGTTGTTGTTGAAATAGTTTTGTGAGCTTTAACCTGAGATTCTGGCGTTTCTGGTAAAACACATTTATATTCATTCAATTCAGGATTTAATGAATCGATATCGCTTCATTCAAGCTACTCACCCGTCTCTATCCACCTCCACGTCCAGCTCGACCACGGACAGAGGTCCCGCCCCGACTATCTCTGATTGGTTTAGACCACGAAGGGGAATGACGTGTGTCTGTTGTTGAACACATGGACGTCTGTCGCTTGGCGAGCGATCGGGTGGTTTAGCGAGTGTCAGCCTCTTAAGTTTAAGACAAGCCCGGCTGCTTTTTAAGCGACGCGGCGCTAGCTACCCAGCTAGCTCAGTACACAGGAACTACTTCCGGTAGTTATACAAAATAAAAGCGTCCCCCATTATAATCCGCTATAATGCCATACTTCCGCTGCGCGCGCCGTTGATATATACCTTGGCTTTACATTAATTGTGAGAAAACAAAACAAACAAATAACTCACCGTTGAGTCGATTGTGAGGTAGTGTAAAGACGAATGAATCGGCTGGGTTATTGCACGCTGTCAACTGGTCTGTAGTGTAGGATTTGTCGATATCTGACAAGTAGGCCAACCACAGGGACACAGCGGCCGCCTCCATTACTCCCGACATACCACTAGAGTGAGCCAGCACACCACAAATGAAGTTTTCTTGTTCTCCATTCATTTCAATGGGAAAAAACTTGCATTAAAATATTCATATTTAAAAAACTATAGAAGTAATAAACACCAAAAGTCATAGCAACTCATTCCAGCTCCAGCCGCACACAATGATATATCATATGTGAACCTTGTCTCAAAACTGTGGGGCGAGTTAAGGTCCAAAATAAACACCAAAAGTCATAGCAATTAGATGGAGTCATTGCTTTGGCAATGACTCCATCTAATGGTTAAATTTCTGAACTGCAGGCTCAGTAAGTAAGTAAGTAAGTAAGTAAGTAAACTTTATTTATTAAGCGCTTTTCACAGACAGACATTCACAAAGCAGCAGTGATGAGACGCAGGTCTTGCGTCCATGACTGCCCTCGCGAGTTAAAGACAGCTGCAGTGTTTGTGTTTTCTAACTCAGGTGTCTCAGCTGAAGAACTGCGGGGTGATTTTAAGAAATCCCCTGTCAATTGGTTATGAGCAAAAATTGTTTCTATAAAATAAAAATTAAAAAAACAAAAAAAACCCCAGTTTCAACCGTAACGTGAAGTACACATTTTATTATTTTTTTCCTTTTAGTGAAAGGAAACAGCCGTCGCCGGTATGCTAGTGCGCACGCTCCACCCCCTCCTACGCCTCTTTTCCCCCCTTCTTTTTGCTTTGTGAATAAACAGAAATGTGACTTTTGCTTCATAAACAGTTTGACAAACAAGTGGTGCCTGCAGGGTGTATATTCATGGTATAACCGGCATAAACACAGCCTCACTTCGTGTGTGATTGTGCAGGAAATACAACTGTGCGCTCAGCTTCGAAAAAGGACCGCATCTATCCATTTATCCTCATACCTCACCTCTATGTATGTGCTCTCTTTGAGCGCAGGTGCGGCTCTTTGCTGTGACACATCTCTAATGTAGTCTAGACGCTCCGGCGCCAGGGGTCATCGGGTGACACACACACACACACACAAACAACAAGTAACACAACATGGACCATGAACTCTGCGTGACTCAACTATACCAAGACAGTTCACCTATTACGAGCCTTTAAAGTAAGCTTATTGCTAAATAGTCTTGATATTTAATCAACAGGTAAGGTAACACCTGATTCTGTTCACATGGACGGAGTTTTTTCAGTGCTAAATAGTCTGCACATCCCGGCTCTTATTATTTATTTTGCTGCGTTATTTTGCAAAATTATCTAATCTAAAAATAAACTACATAAATGAGTGCGATGCAATATTTTGCTCTTGGTGTTTTCAGTCCTTTATGTCCATCTTATGTGTCCTTTTTTTCTGTTATCAATCAACCAACCGATCATTCGATTAAAGGCCTGTCAACGGGCTTCGTAAAGGTTCTTTTAAGGTCACCAGAAAGCTACATAAAGACTGCACCTGCACCAAAGTTCTTTTTTTTTTCTCTCTATCTCCGAACATTGTTGCATTTTAAAACCTTCTTCAGTGAGCTATAAATAGGTCACAAGTGAAACACTAAAGTGGCTAACCTTTCTGTGGAATTAAATAGATTTCTAAAAATGTGCCCATAGTGTCAGTACAGGATTGTGAACATCGCAACGCAAAGTTTTTGATTTCTCTCAAAACATATATTTCTTTTCATGTTGAACAGATAATATCTTTAATTTGAGTCAAAGTGATTTGCACTTGAACACGCCCACCAGAAATAGACCGGGACCCATTTTTATTCTGCATGGCTGCTGGAAACATCATGTCACATCTTTGATTAATTTCATCTGAAAATAAACGTAAGTAAAGCCAAGTGTGTTACAAAAGCTTTTATAATTTGTATTGCCAAAATCGCAGAAAATAACCCCATTTAAGCTGGGTCGACAGCCACCCCTAATTTTTGCATGATTGTAGCTGCTAGCTATAAGCTAGCTAGCTATCCTGCGCAACGTTAGAACTGGTTACCAGAAACCGACCATCACAGTCGGGAATAAAAGTTAGTATACTGGTAAAACACGGCTTTTTGCCTAACTAGCTAGCGTTACCACGATGCATCGGTGGTGGATAAAGCTAGCTAGCATAAGTTCATAGTTCATAACATTCATAGTATAACTCCGTGCTCCGCTTCGTTTGAATTTTTCTGGTGAGCTCGCGGTTTCTAGACACAAGCTTGTGTTTGTGCGCGCACGTTTGTCTCTCTTCATATAAATATCTGTGTGTTATGTGTGTGTACACCGAGGGCAAAAGATAATTATTAATGTGCATGATTTAGAGACAGAAATAACAAGCCAGCATATAAGATCAATGACATAAGACTAATTCCTTCAATTGACTTTCAGGCGCGGCTCGGAAAAATGTGCATTTTCTGAAGAAATTTTAATTTTAACAGCAAAAAATTGACCCTATGCCAAACTTAGTCGCTAATGGCTGGTCTGTAGACTGTTTGGTATGTCATGTTACGTATTTCTTGGTTTTTCTATGTAATGTGTTTTATAGAGAAGTAACATTATTCTTTTTTTCTGTATGCTTTCAGAACCACAGATCGCTCCATCCATTCCATGGCTGAAGCATACATTTTCATTTAATCTGAACAGGTATCATTTTGCATTTACACTGCACATCCTTTTTAAACATTTCATAATAATCTAGACTCTCCCTCATTATCCTCTCATTCACCTTGCTGATGTGTTGAGGACTTGATAAAAGAATACATGGTATGTCCATATCTGTTCTGTCTCTACATGAGATGCAGTCTCTTGATGTAAATTTGACAACTCTGCTATTAAATGCAGTGATTAATGTAGGACAGCAACGATTAATCAACTCATCAAGTTAATATCTTAGGGTTCTGTATTGTTTTCTTTTTTTTTCTTGGGCTTTGTGGAACATTTATGAAAATGTTCCACCATTGATTTAATTTAATGATTATGCAATTCACAATCTGATTAGTCAAATAATTGTTCTAATAGTCTGTGACCAAACAACTATCAAAATAGTAGTTTATTATGGTCAAAGATTTATCAGGTGTGCCAGACTTCAGTTCTTCACTTGTACATTTTGTTCCATATTTTACCTCAAGATATCCCAGAAAGATGAAGCTGAGGAAGAGCTGCAGAGTACCACCATGGCACTCTTCGTCTTCAGGGACAACTCAAGCCTCCTACATCAGCCTCGAGACATCGGGATAATCATTGATGGTGTGGAAGTCCTGAATGAGTTGCCTTCTGTGGCAGCTGGAGTGGCAATGGTCTTTGGACTCTGTTATGCTCTTAATATGGAATATCCACGAGGATTCAGGTTCACCTTTGAGGCTCTTCAAAAGATTATGATGGAGCTTGACTTTAACAAGATGACCTCTAAGATTCGCAAACTTAATTGTGAACTTAACACTGCACAGTAGTGTGTTTGCATGCATGTGTGCATGTGTATGTGCACATGCATGTGCATGTGTGCTTGGTTATTTTGCTTGGTTGGCCTGCAGTGGTATTCTACATTCAAAATTTATAAGAACACCCATTTGAAAGGGAGATTTAAGTTGATTTCATTGATACATGTGTAGATTTTTTTTTTTTACATTGTACAGGCACAGTGCACATATAAACATTTTTGAGTACTTGCAAATTGGTTTAAAAATAGTTTTTATAATGGTTTTATGCCAGTTTTAGACAGGTTGCAGGTTTTATACTGGTTTTCAAAAGATTGCAGGTTTTATACTGGTTTTCAAAAGATTGCAGGTTTTATAAAACAAACATTTCTCTAATCATTTCTGCTGTAGCACTAAATCTGTATATTACTAATCCTCTCTATTGATTATAGTTAAAATGGTTTGGAACAATAAATAATTTTGAAATAATTGGTTGGCCAACTGTCTTGTTTTTTATAGGAAATGCAGAGCATTTTTGAACTGAAATGAAATGTAAAAAATATAGTTTGAATATATGTAAATCAATTACCTGGCTTCAACACAAACATATTAGTTCATGTTAATTTGGTTCGATGTGAATACATTAGGTTGGTTAAATTTCAATATATTAGCTTGGTTCAATAATTAAAATATGGTTCTATGTAAAAAAATCAATTTGGATCAATGCAAAATTTAAAGTTTCAGTCAAGTCTAGTAATATTGTTTATATCAACATAAAAGTATCAGGTCATATCAAGTGACTCAATTTGGATTCTATAAAGCCAAATATTTTGGATGTGACAATTGGACATCATTTTTTTTAATTTGAATAGGGTTATTTTTTTTTACAGTGTAGTTTATTTCTCACAGTTTTTTAAAAATTCTCTTGCTTTATGGTTCTTAGCGCTGTTACCAGTCTTTGCATTTATCATCGTTTTTTCTCTTTTTTCTTTCATGTTACACAAACATGATTACATATTGCATATGAATCAAGGTTGCGCAGAGGTGGTTGCATTTCCCAGACAATCATGCAAAATATATACATTTCTTTTTTAAAAAATGACATGGTGCGACAGGACTGTAGCACAGTAATACAGCAACATCAGAGGCAAATTCCATTCAAGTTTTGCAAGCCTAGCTTTGAACTTTATTTAAATAAACGGCAGTGACTCGTTATGACAAGGATCATTCTTAATCTCACTCAAACCATGCTGAACGGCTCTAACCCAATTAGGAACATAGGGTTGTTTTTTTTGTTTTTTTTAAAAAGAAAAGAAAAACATAACTGAACACAACAGTATGTCAGTGCAGTGACTAATCAGGCAGTACAGTTTCAGGAACCGTTTTAACTGAGGCAGGATGGCATTTTGGTTTTTAAATGGGCATTTAAAACCTGAAATAATCCTAAAGGCTTAGACAAAAAGGTGACATTTGTTTTCGAAATTGAGGTGATGGGCATCTTAGTCGCTGTCACTCCTCTCTCCTCTCTGGAGCAGCCTCTTTCCACTGGAGGGCACGGGAACCTCATGCTTCACTGAGACCTTTGACTTGCTTTTGCTGTCCTTGTCAAGCAGCTCCAAACAGTCATTGATCTTCTTCAACATCTCGTAACGCTCACGCCCACGAACAGGGAGGAGAAAAACCTCCTTGTCGTCCCCCTCAGCACTGGAGGTACATTTGGACTTCTTTGTGGATGTGGTGTCAGGAGGTGGTGCGCTCTTTCGTTTTTTCGCCTCTTTGGTGCCGCTCTCCTTCTTCTGTTTATTGTCCTCCTGTAGCTGTAACAAAGAGGGACGAAATAACAAAAAAGAGAAACATATTTGTCAAGTAATTTTACCCCCCCCCAAAAGTGGCATTTAACATGATGATATTCTACTGCCTTCTGGGGGAGGGAAGGAACAGCGGTTTTTCTTTTGAGTTTATATTCAAGTTTTCTCCTTCTTGCCCCCTCTGGTGTACAATTTCTTCCTTTTTCCTGTTTAAAAAGAGTTCACATATTTTGTCATTTGACTGTAAGCAGTGCAAGGAGGAGATGCTCGCTTTTTGCATGACAGTCTGCCACTTCAGTCTTCCCTTTCTTTATAAGGCTGGAAAATACTTCAGACCCCTCCTCAGGCAGTAAGGGGCCTGAGGTGGGGTCTGAACTGTGGGTACCGGTATGAGGAGAGAAGGGGGACAGGACTGGATAGTGGCTTAAAGTTAGGATTTGGTTTGATTAGGTGAGCCGGTTTTTGGTTGTGTCTGCTTATGATTTGAAACAGGTCTGAAATGAGAGAAAGAGGAGTTTGTTCCTGGGGAATTATAAGACAGTGGTGTCCCGTTTTCCTTCTCATTAATCATATGAGAAGAATGAAGGCGTTTTAAAGATTTTTGAGTTGAGGTTTGTCCTTCTGCAGCTATCAGTTTTCTAAAGAACTCGTCCTCCTCATACTGCAGACTGTTTAGGAAACTTGGCTCAGAGCTGCAGAAGTTCTTGACTGTCGTACATTTGTGGTTAGTCTGATGAAACTCATTTTCAGTGTACTGACTGAAAGTGAACAGCGGGTCCTGACTCCACGTCTGTGGTAAAGGGTTAGGGTGTTGAAAAAAGATCAGGGAACCAGCAATCGCCGGTTCCTTGAGATGCACTCTCCACCGTGGGACAGGATGGTGGTACCCCTGCCCCAGTTCAAAAAATTGCCCATCTTGGGTTTACTAATTAAACGGCGCATAACCACAGGGCAACAAAGACAGTTGGCATTACTTGTTCAACCAGCTATTCTTATAAACCAGTAAAAAGCGTTGGCACTAACAGCACAACTGAGTTACCTCAAAACTACAGGAAGACAATAGTCCTAATGCTTCACAAGTCTGGGCACCACATACGTACATTTCTCAAAATAAAAAAGGATAGATGAGGCTGAAAAACAGCACCAAAGACAATATGGTAAAAATTTTATTAATTACATACAGTATTTATAGTTTTTTTATTGCACTCTCAAGTTAGTTTCAAAACAAACAATAGTGCAATTAACTATACACAAATAGAAAGGTACCATGCAACATACAAACAAGCGTAATACAAAGAAAAAACGTGTAGTTTGATTTTTCTTCTTTCCTTTTCATACAGCTTGGAGCTGCCTGCAGCTGCAGTAGAAAAAGCAAAGACCTGCTTCTGAGCAGGATACAGGGCAGACTGCAATGACTTGTCAAGGCCTTCCATGGTGAGAAAAAAAAATGAAAATTAGGCTGGTTATATTGCATGGGGCAGTGTAGCAGACAGTACTGGACTATTATCTTTACAAAGCATCTACTGTCTTAAATACTACACTAAGAAGACGTGTACAGCAGGAAAATGTTAATACAAGTGGAAAGAGTTGCATATAAATTAGGGAATCTGTCCGCATTTGGTTAATTTCTTCTTGTAAAAGCTTATTAAAATACGCACAT
>NW_027490066.1:0-52500 GCF_041146795.1 Maylandia zebra | reverse complement strand
GCAGATAGGAGTGTCCGATCGGGCCGATTCCACCACCACTGTACTCAGCAGGCCCTGCCGGGTCGTTAGACACGCAGCATGGCAGGGATCGGTGACATAACATGTAGCAGTTTCCCTTCACAGAAGCGTCTGCAGCAGGTGGGTGGAGGAGGAGGCAGCAGAACCAGGCCTTTGGAGCACTGTGTCATCTCCTGGTCCTGATGCTTTGAATCTCCCTCTCTGTCTGTCTGTCTGTCACACACACACACACACACACACACACACACACACAGAAGCTGGTCAAGTGCTGTGCAACTGGGATTGCACCTGTCGTCCACAGGAGGGCGCCTAGCTGGGAAGTCCAGTACATTCCATATTAAAGTTGTTGCAAGTGCATTTTTTGTGTAAAAGACAGACACACACACACACACACACACACACACACACACACACACTGTAAGGTCTGAAGTGCAAAATTTGAATTACATTCCTTTGTATCTCTCCCTCTCTCTCTCTCTCTCTCTCTCTCTCTCTGTCAACACACACACACACACACACACACACACACACACACACAGTAAGGTCTGAAGTGCAAAATTTGAATTACATTCCTTTGTATCTCTCCCTCTCTCTCTCTCTCTCTCTCTGTCTCTCTCTCTGTCAACACACACACACACACACACACTCACACACACCAAAGCACACAGACAGAAGCTGGTCACAACTGCTGTGCAACTGGGATTGAACCAGGGGGGCTCCCTCTGCTGGCTCAATGCGGTACAAAGTGTCAGAAGCTGTTAGATATCTGCTTTTGACAATCAATTGCACCTGTCATCCACAGGAGGGCGCCTAGCCGGGAAGTCCAGTACATTCCATATTAAAGTTGTTGCAAGTGCATTTTTTGTGTAAAAGACAGACACACACACACACACACACACACACACACACACACACACACACACACACACTGTAAGGTCTGAAGTGCAAAATTTGAATTACATTCCTTTGTATCTCTCCCTCTCTCTCTCTCTCTCTCTCTCTCTGTCTCTCTCTCTCTCTCTCTCTCTCTCTCTGTCAACACACACACACACACACACACACACACACACACACACACAGTAAGGTCTGAAGTGCAAAATTTGAATTACATTCCTTTGTATCTCTCCCTCTCTCTCTCTCTCTCTCTCTGTCTCTCTGTCAACACACACACACACACACACACACGCACACACACACGCTCAATGGAGTATAAAATAAAGACCGGGGCAGTTCTCTCACTGGAGTCTCTTAGAGTGGAGGCTGCCCTTGCTAGCAAGAAGTTCTGTGTGTTTCTCTTCTCTGAGTCTTTACTGAAGAAGTGTTTTATAACATTTTCCTTAACAACTGACATGTGTTTTTTGTGTAAAAGAGAGAGAGACACACACACACACACACACACACACACACACACACACACACACACACTCACACTCAGCGGCTCAGAGATGAGGGAAAAACAACAGAAATCAGGATAGATTTTAATGTCAGGAGATGCCCTGTGATGCTGGGGCCATTGTGTAAGATTGGAATGTGTACCAGTGGCTGGTGGGTGGTCCTTGAAGGTCCCAGGAGGAGGCGGCGAGGAGGCAGCGGGTGGCTGGGCTTGAGCTGTGGATCAGGGACGTCATTAATTCTGCCTGGTGCTGCGTGTGCCCTGTGCAGCTTGGATGTCTGCCGCTGACGCTCTGTGGTTCCTGTTCTGCTGATCTCCTGGTCCACACACGGCTTCAGGGTGCACTGTACAAGCGGAGAAGAAATGCATCATTGGTTACCAAAATAAAACAGTGTCTTTCTGCCTGTGTCATTCTGTTTGGTTTCTTTGAGCGTTTGTTTCTTAAATACACAGCAAGTGTCACTCTCTCTCTCTGTCACACACACACACACACACACACACACCAAAGCAAACACACCAAAGCGCACACACACACACACACACAGACACTGTGAGGTCTGCAGTTCAAAATTTGAATCTCAGAGCTTGGTGTTTTTGTCTCCCTCCAGTGGACAAATGCAGGTATGATTAGGGTTGGTTAGGTTAAGGGGATTTAGCCAGAGCTTGACGGAATAAAATGGAATAACTGGGAAAGTAAGTGTCGTAGAGGGATGAAAGTGGTGTCTACGTGGGGATTTTCTGCCGCTCCGCACGCGCTGGTGAAGACCCCATGTCGATAGCACCAACGGTTCTGGACTTGGTGTAAATGGGTCCAAATTTGACGGAATAAAAAGGTCAAAGTGGCAGATAGGAGTGTCCGATCGGGCCGATTCCACCACCACTGTACTCAGCAGGCCCTGCCGGGTCGTTAGACACGCAGCATGGCAGGGATCGGTGACATAACATGTAGCAGTTTCCCTTCACAGAAGCGTCTGCAGCAGGTGGGTGGAGGAGGAGGCAGCAGAACCAGGCCTTTGGAGCACTGTGTCATCTCCTGGTCCTGATGCTTTGAATCTCCCTCTCTGTCTGTCTGTCTGTCACACACACACACACACACACACACACACACACACACACAGAAGCTGGTCAAGTGCTGTGCAACTGGGATTGCACCTGTCGTCCACAGGAGGGCGCCTAGCTGGGAAGTCCAGTACATTCCATATTAAAGTTGTTGCAAGTGCATTTTTTGTGTAAAAGACAGACACACACACACACACACACACACACACACACACACACTGTAAGGTCTGAAGTGCAAAATTTGAATTACATTCCTTTGTATCTCTCCCTCTCTCTCTCTCTCTCTCTCTCTCTCTCTCTCTGTCAACACACACACACACACACACACACACACACACACACAGTAAGGTCTGAAGTGCAAAATTTGAATTACATTCCTTTGTATCTCTCCCTCTCTCTCTCTCTCTCTCTCTGTCTCTCTGTCAACACACACACACACACACACACTCACACACACCAAAGCACACAGACAGAAGCTGGTCACAACTGCTGTGCAACTGGGATTGAACCAGGGGGGCTCCCTCTGCTGGCTCAATGCGGTACAAAGTGTCAGAAGCTGTTAGATATCTGCTTTTGACAATCAATTGCACCTGTCATCCACAGGAGGGCGCCTAGCCGGGAAGTCCAGTACATTCCATATTAAAGTTGTTGCAAGTGCATTTTTTGTGTAAAAGACAGACACACACACACACACACACACACACACACACACACACACTGTAAGGTCTGAAGTGCAAAATTTGAATTACATTCCTTTGTATCTCTCCCTCTCTCTCTCTCTCTCTCTCTCTCTCTCTGTCTCTCTCTCTCTCTCTGTCAACACACACACACACACACACACACACACACACACACACACACACACACACACACAGTAAGGTCTGAAGTGCAAAATTTGAATTACATTCCTTTGTATCTCTCCCTCTCTCTCTCTCTCTCTCTCTGTCTCTCTGTCAACACACACACACACACACACACGCACACACACACGCTCAATGGAGTATAAAATAAAGACCGGGGCAGTTCTCTCACTGGAGTCTCTTAGAGTGGAGGCTGCCCTTGCTAGCAAGAAGTTCTGTGTGTTTCTCTTCTCTGAGTCTTTACTGAAGAAGTGTTTTATAACATTTTCCTTAACAACTGACATGTGTTTTTTGTGTAAAAGAGAGAGAGACACACACACACACACACACACACACACACACACTCACACACTCACACTCAGCGGCTCAGAGATGAGGGAAAAACAACAGAAATCAGGATAGATTTTAATGTCAGGAGATGCCCTGTGATGCTGGGGCCATTGTGTAAGATTGGAATGTGTACCAGTGGCTGGTGGGTGGTCCTTGAAGGTCCCGGGAGGAGGCGGCGAGGAGGCAGCGGGTGGCTGGGCTTGAGCTGTGGATCAGGGACGTCATTAATTCTGCCTGGTGCTGCGTGTGCCCTGTGCAGCTTGGATGTCTGCCGCTGACGCTCTGTGGTTCCTGTTCTGCTGATCTCCTGGTCCACACACGGCTTCAGGGTGCACTGTACAAGCGGAGAAGAAATGCATCATTGGTTACCAAAATAAAACAGTGTCTTTCTGCCTGTGTCATTCTGTTTGGTTTCTTTGAGCGTTTGTTTCTTAAATACACAGCAAGTGTCACTCTCTCTCTCTGTCACACACACACACACACACACACACACCAAAGCAAACACACCAAAGCGCACACACACACACACACACAGACACTGTGAGGTCTGCAGTTCAAAATTTGAATCTCAGAGCTTGGTGTTTTTGTCTCCCTCCAGTGGACAAATGCAGGTATGATTAGGGTTGGTTAGGTTAAGGGGATTTAGCCAGAGCTTGACGGAATAAAATGGAATAACTGGGAAAGTAAGTGTCGTAGAGGGATGAAAGTGGTGTCTACGTGGGGATTTTCTGCCGCTCCGCACGCGCTGGTGAAGACCCCATGTCGATAGCACCAACGGTTCTGGACTTGGTGTAAATGGGTCCAAATTTGACGGAATAAAAAGGTCAAAGTGGCAGATAGGAGTGTCCGATCGGGCCGATTCCACCACCACTGTACTCAGCAGGCCCTGCCGGGTCGTTAGACACGCAGCATGGCAGGGATCGGTGACATAACATGTAGCAGTTTCCCTTCACAGAAGCGTCTGCAGCAGGTGGGTGGAGGAGGAGGCAGCAGAACCAGGCCTTTGGAGCACTGTGTCATCTCCTGGTCCTGATGCTTTGAATCTCCCTCTCTGTCTGTCTGTCTGTCACACACACACACACACACACACACACACACACACAGAAGCTGGTCAAGTGCTGTGCAACTGGGATTGCACCTGTCGTCCACAGGAGGGCGCCTAGCTGGGAAGTCCAGTACATTCCATATTAAAGTTGTTGCAAGTGCATTTTTTGTGTAAAAGACAGACACACACACACACACACACACACACACACACACACACACTGTAAGGTCTGAAGTGCAAAATTTGAATTACATTCCTTTGTATCTCTCCCTCTCTCTCTCTCTCTCTCTCTCTCTCTCTGTCAACACACACACACACACACACACACACACACACACACACAGTAAGGTCTGAAGTGCAAAATTTGAATTACATTCCTTTGTATCTCTCCCTCTCTCTCTCTCTCTCTCTCTGTCTCTCTCTCTGTCAACACACACACACACACACACACTCACACACACCAAAGCACACAGACAGAAGCTGGTCACAACTGCTGTGCAACTGGGATTGAACCAGGGGGGCTCCCTCTGCTGGCTCAATGCGGTACAAAGTGTCAGAAGCTGTTAGATATCTGCTTTTGACAATCAATTGCACCTGTCATCCACAGGAGGGCGCCTAGCCGGGAAGTCCAGTACATTCCATATTAAAGTTGTTGCAAGTGCATTTTTTGTGTAAAAGACAGACACACACACACACACACACACACACACACACACACACACACACACACACACTGTAAGGTCTGAAGTGCAAAATTTGAATTACATTCCTTTGTATCTCTCCCTCTCTCTCTCTCTCTCTCTCTCTCTGTCTCTCTCTCTCTCTCTCTCTCTCTCTCTGTCAACACACACACACACACACACACACACACACACACACACACAGTAAGGTCTGAAGTGCAAAATTTGAATTACATTCCTTTGTATCTCTCCCTCTCTCTCTCTCTCTCTCTCTGTCTCTCTGTCAACACACACACACACACACACACGCACACACACACGCTCAATGGAGTATAAAATAAAGACCGGGGCAGTTCTCTCACTGGAGTCTCTTAGAGTGGAGGCTGCCCTTGCTAGCAAGAAGTTCTGTGTGTTTCTCTTCTCTGAGTCTTTACTGAAGAAGTGTTTTATAACATTTTCCTTAACAACTGACATGTGTTTTTTGTGTAAAAGAGAGAGAGACACACACACACACACACACACACACACACACACTCACACACTCACACTCAGCGGCTCAGAGATGAGGGAAAAACAACAGAAATCAGGATAGATTTTAATGTCAGGAGATGCCCTGTGATGCTGGGGCCATTGTGTAAGATTGGAATGTGTACCAGTGGCTGGTGGGTGGTCCTTGAAGGTCCCAGGAGGAGGCGGCGAGGAGGCAGCGGGTGGCTGGGCTTGAGCTGTGGATCAGGGACGTCATTAATTCTGCCTGGTGCTGCGTGTGCCCTGTGCAGCTTGGATGTCTGCCGCTGACGCTCTGTGGTTCCTGTTCTGCTGATCTCCTGGTCCACACACGGCTTCAGGGTGCACTGTACAAGCGGAGAAGAAATGCATCATTGGTTACCAAAATAAAACAGTGTCTTTCTGCCTGTGTCATTCTGTTTGGTTTCTTTGAGCGTTTGTTTCTTAAATACACAGCAAGTGTCACTCTCTCTCTCTGTCACACACACACACACACACACACACACACACACACACCAAAGCAAACACACCAAAGCGCACACACACACACACACACAGACACTGTGAGGTCTGCAGTTCAAAATTTGAATCTCAGAGCTTGGTGTTTTTGTCTCCCTCCAGTGGACAAATGCAGGTATGATTAGGGTTGGTTAGGTTAAGGGGATTTAGCCAGAGCTTGACGGAATAAAATGGAATAACTGGGAAAGTAAGTGTCGTAGAGGGATGAAAGTGGTGTCTACGTGGGGATTTTCTGCCGCTCCGCACGCGCTGGTGAAGACCCCATGTCGATAGCACCAACGGTTCTGGACTTGGTGTAAATGGGTCCAAATTTGACGGAATAAAAAGGTCAAAGTGGCAGATAGGAGTGTCCGATCGGGCCGATTCCACCACCACTGTACTCAGCAGGCCCTGCCGGGTCGTTAGACACGCAGCATGGCAGGGATCGGTGACATAACATGTAGCAGTTTCCCTTCACAGAAGCGTCTGCAGCAGGTGGGTGGAGGAGGAGGCAGCAGAACCAGGCCTTTGGAGCACTGTGTCATCTCCTGGTCCTGATGCTTTGAATCTCCCTCTCTGTCTGTCTGTCTGTCACACACACACACACACACACACACACAGAAGCTGGTCAAGTGCTGTGCAACTGGGATTGCACCTGTCGTCCACAGGAGGGCGCCTAGCTGGGAAGTCCAGTACATTCCATATTAAAGTTGTTGCAAGTGCATTTTTTGTGTAAAAGACAGACACACACACACACACACACACACACACACACACACACACACTGTAAGGTCTGAAGTGCAAAATTTGAATTACATTCCTTTGTATCTCTCCCTCTCTCTCTCTCTCTCTCTCTCTCTCTCTGTCAACACACACACACACACACACACACACACACACACACAGTAAGGTCTGAAGTGCAAAATTTGAATTACATTCCTTTGTATCTCTCCCTCTCTCTCTCTCTCTCTCTCTGTCTCTCTCTCTGTCAACACACACACACACACACACACTCACACACACCAAAGCACACAGACAGAAGCTGGTCACAACTGCTGTGCAACTGGGATTGAACCAGGGGGGCTCCCTCTGCTGGCTCAATGCGGTACAAAGTGTCAGAAGCTGTTAGATATCTGCTTTTGACAATCAATTGCACCTGTCATCCACAGGAGGGCGCCTAGCCGGGAAGTCCAGTACATTCCATATTAAAGTTGTTGCAAGTGCATTTTTTGTGTAAAAGACAGACACACACACACACACACACACACACACACACACACACACACACACACACTGTAAGGTCTGAAGTGCAAAATTTGAATTACATTCCTTTGTATCTCTCCCTCTCTCTCTCTCTCTCTCTCTCTCTCTCTGTCTCTCTGTCAACACACACACACACACACACACACACACACACACACACACACACACACACACACACACACACACAGTAAGGTCTGAAGTGCAAAATTTGAATTACATTCCTTTGTATCTCTCCCTCTCTCTCTCTCTCTCTCTCTGTCTCTCTGTCAACACACACACACACACACACACACGCACACACACACGCTCAATGGAGTATAAAATAAAGACCGGGGCAGTTCTCTCACTGGAGTCTCTTAGAGTGGAGGCTGCCCTTGCTAGCAAGAAGTTCTGTGTGTTTCTCTTCTCTGAGTCTTTACTGAAGAAGTGTTTTATAACATTTTCCTTAACAACTGACATGTGTTTTTTGTGTAAAAGAGAGAGAGACACACACACACACACACACACACACACACACACACACACTCACACTCAGCGGCTCAGAGATGAGGGAAAAACAACAGAAATCAGGATAGATTTTAATGTCAGGAGATGCCCTGTGATGCTGGGGCCATTGTGTAAGATTGGAATGTGTACCAGTGGCTGGTGGGTGGTCCTTGAAGGTCCCAGGAGGAGGCGGCGAGGAGGCAGCGGGTGGCTGGGCTTGAGCTGTGGATCAGGGACGTCATTAATTCTGCCTGGTGCTGCGTGTGCCCTGTGCAGCTTGGATGTCTGCCGCTGACGCTCTGTGGTTCCTGTTCTGCTGATCTCCTGGTCCACACACGGCTTCAGGGTGCACTGTACAAGCGGAGAAGAAATGCATCATTGGTTACCAAAATAAAACAGTGTCTTTCTGCCTGTGTCATTCTGTTTGGTTTCTTTGAGCGTTTGTTTCTTAAATACACAGCAAGTGTCACTCTCTCTCTCTGTCACACACACACACACACACACACACACCAAAGCAAACACACCAAAGCGCACACACACACACACACACAGACACTGTGAGGTCTGCAGTTCAAAATTTGAATCTCAGAGCTTGGTGTTTTTGTCTCCCTCCAGTGGACAAATGCAGGTATGATTAGGGTTGGTTAGGGTTAAGGGGATTTAGCCAGAGCTTGACGGAATAAAATGGAATAACTGGGAAAGTAAGTGTCGTAGAGGGATGAAAGTGGTGTCTACGTGGGGATTTTCTGCCGCTCCGCACGCGCTGGTGAAGACCCCATGTCGATAGCACCAACGGTTCTGGACTTGGTGTAAATGGGTCCAAATTTGACGGAATAAAAAGGTCAAAGTGGCAGATAGGAGTGTCCGATCGGGCCGATTCCACCACCACTGTACTCAGCAGGCCCTGCCGGGTCGTTAGACACGCAGCATGGCAGGGATCGGTGACATAACATGTAGCAGTTTCCCTTCACAGAAGCGTCTGCAGCAGGTGGGTGGAGGAGGAGGCAGCAGAACCAGGCCTTTGGAGCACTGTGTCATCTCCTGGTCCTGATGCTTTGAATCTCCCTCTCTGTCTGTCTGTCTGTCACACACACACACACACACACACACACACACACACAGAAGCTGGTCAAGTGCTGTGCAACTGGGATTGCACCTGTCGTCCACAGGAGGGCGCCTAGCTGGGAAGTCCAGTACATTCCATATTAAAGTTGTTGCAAGTGCATTTTTTGTGTAAAAGACAGACACACACACACACACACACACACACACACACTGTAAGGTCTGAAGTGCAAAATTTGAATTACATTCCTTTGTATCTCTCCCTCTCTCTCTCTCTCTCTCTCTCTCTCTCTCTCTCTGTCAACACACACACACACACACACACACACACACACACACACACAGTAAGGTCTGAAGTGCAAAATTTGAATTACATTCCTTTGTATCTCTCCCTCTCTCTCTCTCTCTCTCTCTGTCTCTCTGTCAACACACACACACACACACACACTCACACACACCAAAGCACACAGACAGAAGCTGGTCACAACTGCTGTGCAACTGGGATTGAACCAGGGGGGCTCCCTCTGCTGGCTCAATGCGGTACAAAGTGTCAGAAGCTGTTAGATATCTGCTTTTGACAATCAATTGCACCTGTCATCCACAGGAGGGCGCCTAGCCGGGAAGTCCAGTACATTCCATATTAAAGTTGTTGCAAGTGCATTTTTTGTGTAAAAGACAGACACACACACACACACACACACACACACACACACACACTGTAAGGTCTGAAGTGCAAAATTTGAATTACATTCCTTTGTATCTCTCCCTCTCTCTCTCTCTCTCTCTCTCTCTCTCTGTCTCTCTGTCAACACACACACACACACACACACACACACACACACACACACACACACACACACACACACACAGTAAGGTCTGAAGTGCAAAATTTGAATTACATTCCTTTGTATCTCTCCCTCTCTCTCTCTCTCTCTCTCTGTCTCTCTGTCAACACACACACACACACACACACACGCACACACACACGCTCAATGGAGTATAAAATAAAGACCGGGGCAGTTCTCTCACTGGAGTCTCTTAGAGTGGAGGCTGCCCTTGCTAGCAAGAAGTTCTGTGTGTTTCTCTTCTCTGAGTCTTTACTGAAGAAGTGTTTTATAACATTTTCCTTAACAACTGACATGTGTTTTTTGTGTAAAAGAGAGAGAGACACACACACACACACACACACACACACACACACTCACACACTCACACTCAGCGGCTCAGAGATGAGGGAAAAACAACAGAAATCAGGATAGATTTTAATGTCAGGAGATGCCCTGTGATGCTGGGGCCATTGTGTAAGATTGGAATGTGTACCAGTGGCTGGTGGGTGGTCCTTGAAGGTCCCAGGAGGAGGCGGCGAGGAGGCAGCGGGTGGCTGGGCTTGAGCTGTGGATCAGGGACGTCATTAATTCTGCCTGGTGCTGCGTGTGCCCTGTGCAGCTTGGATGTCTGCCGCTGACGCTCTGTGGTTCCTGTTCTGCTGATCTCCTGGTCCACACACGGCTTCAGGGTGCACTGTACAAGCGGAGAAGAAATGCATCATTGGTTACCAAAATAAAACAGTGTCTTTCTGCCTGTGTCATTCTGTTTGGTTTCTTTGAGCGTTTGTTTCTTAAATACACAGCAAGTGTCACTCTCTCTCTCTGTCACACACACACACACACACACACACACACACCAAAGCAAACACACCAAAGCGCACACACACACACACACACAGACACTGTGAGGTCTGCAGTTCAAAATTTGAATCTCAGAGCTTGGTGTTTTTGTCTCCCTCCAGTGGACAAATGCAGGTATGATTAGGGTTGGTTAGGTTAAGGGGATTTAGCCAGAGCTTGACGGAATAAAATGGAATAACTGGGAAAGTAAGTGTCGTAGAGGGATGAAAGTGGTGTCTACGTGGGGATTTTCTGCCGCTCCGCACGCGCTGGTGAAGACCCCATGTCGATAGCACCAACGGTTCTGGACTTGGTGTAAATGGGTCCAAATTTGACGGAATAAAAAGGTCAAAGTGGCAGATAGGAGTGTCCGATCGGGCCGATTCCACCACCACTGTACTCAGCAGGCCCTGCCGGGTCGTTAGACACGCAGCATGGCAGGGATCGGTGACATAACATGTAGCAGTTTCCCTTCACAGAAGCGTCTGCAGCAGGTGGGTGGAGGAGGAGGCAGCAGAACCAGGCCTTTGGAGCACTGTGTCATCTCCTGGTCCTGATGCTTTGAATCTCCCTCTCTGTCTGTCTGTCTGTCACACACACACACACACACACACACACACACACACACACAGAAGCTGGTCAAGTGCTGTGCAACTGGGATTGCACCTGTCGTCCACAGGAGGGCGCCTAGCTGGGAAGTCCAGTACATTCCATATTAAAGTTGTTGCAAGTGCATTTTTTGTGTAAAAGACAGACACACACACACACACACACACACACACACACACACACTGTAAGGTCTGAAGTGCAAAATTTGAATTACATTCCTTTGTATCTCTCCCTCTCTCTCTCTCTCTCTCTCTCTCTCTCTCTCTGTCAACACACACACACACACACACACACACACACACACACAGTAAGGTCTGAAGTGCAAAATTAGGGTTAGGGTTAGGGTTAGGGGTTAGGGGAAATCAAGTTTGGGAGTCCGGTCCCCGAAGGGGGCCGGGCTCCTATGCACTGTCCATACCTGTTCCCATCCCGGGCGTCAAGGTCCCCCATAGCATGCCCCAAGAGGCTGTGATCGTCCAACGGACTGGTATGATGTCCTTGTCCCGTTTCCAAAAATTACCCGTAGGTAGGTTATTATTATAATTTTTATAATTTTGTGTTTTGTGTTATGTGTTTTAATCATGTACTTGTGTGTCATTGGGCCGTCGCGACGTTTCGGCCGGTTTAGGCCTTCCTCAGGCTGGCCCAACGTGTGTGTCTGTGTGTTGTCTGCGTGCCTCTCTTGGCTTTTATAGTGTGCTGTCTCCTCCCACTCTCGGGTTTTCCGTTTCATTCTTTTTCTGTTTAATATTCTTAATGTTTTTGTCCTTTCTTTTCTTTGGCTTTCTTTGTTTTTATATTTTTAATGGCACCCCCTTCTTTAAATGTCCTTTCCAGTATTTGTCTTACGTTATTTATGGCACCCCCTTCTTATTTGTCCTTTCCTGTGGTTTTTACGTGACTTTATGATTTTATTCCTTTCTTTGTAACCATCCTGTCCCACCTTCCTTTGTCCTTGTTATGTCCTCCTCTGTGACCTTTTGTGTGATGTCCAATTGTTTTATGTCCTCCAAGTCCTCCTTATATTTTTCTGTCCCGATTATGTGTTTCTCGTTTTGGCTTGTCCAATTGTTTTGTATCCTCCAAATCCTCCTTTTAATTTCTTGTCCTAATTATATGTATGTCTTTATTGACTTTTGTGTTTTGTCCAATTGTTTTGTGTCCTCCACGTCCTCCTTTTATTGTTTTGTCCTAATTACGTGTTTGTCTTATTGACCTTTGTATTATGTCCAATTAGTTTGTGTCCTCCAATTCCTCCTTTAATTGTTTAGTCCTAATTCTGTGTTTGTCTTTATTGATTTTTGTATAATGTCCAATTGTTTATATTCAGATTATATGTGGTTAGGGTCAGGATGTGTTGTGTCCAATTGTTTTTCTGTGTCCTTTAGGGTTAGGATTGGTGAGGGGGTCGGGATACCCCCAGCCCAGTGGCCAAAGAACCTCCTGAGGGAGCCTTCAGGGAACCCCGCGCTACCCAAGCGGGCGGACAGGCGGCACTGGCGGGTTAGGGGAAATCAAGTTTGGGAGTCCGGTCCCCGAAGGGGGCCGGGCTCCTATGCACTGTCCATACCTGTTCCCATCCCGGGCGTCAAGGTCCCCCATAGCATGCCCCAAGAGGCTGTGATCGTCCAACGGACTGGTATGATGTCCTTGTCCCGTTTCCAAAAATTACCCGTAGGTAGGTTATTATTATAATTTTTATAATTTTGTGTTTTGTGTTATGTGTTTTAATCATGTACTTGTGTGTCATTGGGCCGTCGCGACGTTTCGGCCGGTTTAGGCCTTCCTCAGGCTGGCCCAACGTGTGTGTCTGTGTGTTGTCTGCGTGCCTCTCTTGGCTTTTATAGTGTGCTGTCTCCTCCCACTCTCGGGTTTTCCGTTTCATTCTTTTTCTGTTTAATATTCTTAATGTTTTTGTCCTTTCTTTTCTTTGGCTTTCTTTGTTTTTATATTTTTAATGGCACCCCCTTCTTTAAATGTCCTTTCCAGTATTTGTCTTACGTTATTTATGGCACCCCCTTCTTATTTGTCCTTTCCTGTGGTTTTTACGTGACTTTATGATTTTATTCCTTTCTTTGTAACCATCCTGTCCCACCTTCCTTTGTCCTTGTTATGTCCTCCTCTGTGACCTTTTGTGTGATGTCCAATTGTTTTATGTCCTCCAAGTCCTCCTTATATTTTTCTGTCCCGATTATGTGTTTCTCGTTTTGGCTTGTCCAATTGTTTTGTATCCTCCAAATCCTCCTTTTAATTTCTTGTCCTAATTATATGTATGTCTTTATTGACTTTTGTGTTTTGTCCAATTGTTTTGTGTCCTCCACGTCCTCCTTTTATTGTTTTGTCCTAATTACGTGTTTGTCTTATTGACCTTTGTATTATGTCCAATTAGTTTGTGTCCTCCAATTCCTCCTTTAATTGTTTAGTCCTAATTCTGTGTTTGTCTTTATTGATTTTTGTATAATGTCCAATTGTTTATATTCAGATTATATGTGGTTAGGGTCAGGATGTGTTGTGTCCAATTGTTTTTCTGTGTCCTTTAGGGTTAGGATTGGTGAGGGGGTCGGGATACCCCCAGCCCAGTGGCCAAAGAACCTCCTGAGGGAGCCTTCAGGGAACCCCGCGCTACCCAAGCGGGCGGACAGGCGGCACTGGCGGGTTAGGGGAAATCAAGTTTGGGAGTCCGGTCCCCGAAGGGGGCCGGGCTCCTATGCACTGTCCATACCTGTTCCCATCCCGGGCGTCAAGGTCCCCCATAGCATGCCCCAAGAGGCTGTGATCGTCCAACGGACTGGTATGATGTCCTTGTCCCGTTTCCAAAAATTACCCGTAGGTAGGTTATTATTATAATTTTTATAATTTTGTGTTTTGTGTTATGTGTTTTAATCATGTACTTGTGTGTCATTGGGCCGTCGCGACGTTTCGGCCGGTTTAGGCCTTCCTCAGGCTGGCCCAACGTGTGTGTCTGTGTGTTGTCTGCGTGCCTCTCTTGGCTTTTATAGTGTGCTGTCTCCTCCCACTCTCGGGTTTTCCGTTTCATTCTTTTTCTGTTTAATATTCTTAATGTTTTTGTCCTTTCTTTTCTTTGGCTTTCTTTGTTTTTATATTTTTAATGGCACCCCCTTCTTTAAATGTCCTTTCCAGTATTTGTCTTACGTTATTTATGGCACCCCCTTCTTATTTGTCCTTTCCTGTGGTTTTTACGTGACTTTATGATTTTATTCCTTTCTTTGTAACCATCCTGTCCCACCTTCCTTTGTCCTTGTTATGTCCTCCTCTGTGACCTTTTGTGTGATGTCCAATTGTTTTATGTCCTCCAAGTCCTCCTTATATTTTTCTGTCCCGATTATGTGTTTCTCGTTTTGGCTTGTCCAATTGTTTTGTATCCTCCAAATCCTCCTTTTAATTTCTTGTCCTAATTATATGTATGTCTTTATTGACTTTTGTGTTTTGTCCAATTGTTTTGTGTCCTCCACGTCCTCCTTTTATTGTTTTGTCCTAATTACGTGTTTGTCTTATTGACCTTTGTATTATGTCCAATTAGTTTGTGTCCTCCAATTCCTCCTTTAATTGTTTAGTCCTAATTCTGTGTTTGTCTTTATTGATTTTTGTATAATGTCCAATTGTTTATATTCAGATTATATGTGGTTAGGGTCAGGATGTGTTGTGTCCAATTGTTTTTCTGTGTCCTTTAGGGTTAGGATTGGTGAGGGGGTCGGGATACCCCCAGCCCAGTGGCCAAAGAACCTCCTGAGGGAGCCTTCAGGGAACCCCGCGCTACCCAAGCGGGCGGACAGGCGGCACTGGCGGGTTAGGGGAAATCAAGTTTGGGAGTCCGGTCCCCGAAGGGGGCCGGGCTCCTATGCACTGTCCATACCTGTTCCCATCCCGGGCGTCAAGGTCCCCCATAGCATGCCCCAAGAGGCTGTGATCGTCCAACGGACTGGTATGATGTCCTTGTCCCGTTTCCAAAAATTACCCGTAGGTAGGTTATTATTATAATTTTTATAATTTTGTGTTTTGTGTTATGTGTTTTAATCATGTACTTGTGTGTCATTGGGCCGTCGCGACGTTTCGGCCGGTTTAGGCCTTCCTCAGGCTGGCCCAACGTGTGTGTCTGTGTGTTGTCTGCGTGCCTCTCTTGGCTTTTATAGTGTGCTGTCTCCTCCCACTCTCGGGTTTTCCGTTTCATTCTTTTTCTGTTTAATATTCTTAATGTTTTTGTCCTTTCTTTTCTTTGGCTTTCTTTGTTTTTATATTTTTAATGGCACCCCCTTCTTTAAATGTCCTTTCCAGTATTTGTCTTACGTTATTTATGGCACCCCCTTCTTATTTGTCCTTTCCTGTGGTTTTTACGTGACTTTATGATTTTATTCCTTTCTTTGTAACCATCCTGTCCCACCTTCCTTTGTCCTTGTTATGTCCTCCTCTGTGACCTTTTGTGTGATGTCCAATTGTTTTATGTCCTCCAAGTCCTCCTTATATTTTTCTGTCCCGATTATGTGTTTCTCGTTTTGGCTTGTCCAATTGTTTTGTATCCTCCAAATCCTCCTTTTAATTTCTTGTCCTAATTATATGTATGTCTTTATTGACTTTTGTGTTTTGTCCAATTGTTTTGTGTCCTCCACGTCCTCCTTTTATTGTTTTGTCCTAATTACGTGTTTGTCTTATTGACCTTTGTATTATGTCCAATTAGTTTGTGTCCTCCAATTCCTCCTTTAATTGTTTAGTCCTAATTCTGTGTTTGTCTTTATTGATTTTTGTATAATGTCCAATTGTTTATATTCAGATTATATGTGGTTAGGGTCAGGATGTGTTGTGTCCAATTGTTTTTCTGTGTCCTTTAGGGTTAGGATTGGTGAGGGGGTCGGGATACCCCCAGCCCAGTGGCCAAAGAACCTCCTGAGGGAGCCTTCAGGGAACCCCGCGCTACCCAAGCGGGCGGACAGGCGGCACTGGCGGGTTAGGGGAAATCAAGTTTGGGAGTCCGGTCCCCGAAGGGGGCCGGGCTCCTATGCACTGTCCATACCTGTTCCCATCCCGGGCGTCAAGGTCCCCCATAGCATGCCCCAAGAGGCTGTGATCGTCCAACGGACTGGTATGATGTCCTTGTCCCGTTTCCAAAAATTACCCGTAGGTAGGTTATTATTATAATTTTTATAATTTTGTGTTTTGTGTTATGTGTTTTAATCATGTACTTGTGTGTCATTGGGCCGTCGCGACGTTTCGGCCGGTTTAGGCCTTCCTCAGGCTGGCCCAACGTGTGTGTCTGTGTGTTGTCTGCGTGCCTCTCTTGGCTTTTATAGTGTGCTGTCTCCTCCCACTCTCGGGTTTTCCGTTTCATTCTTTTTCTGTTTAATATTCTTAATGTTTTTGTCCTTTCTTTTCTTTGGCTTTCTTTGTTTTTATATTTTTAATGGCACCCCCTTCTTTAAATGTCCTTTCCAGTATTTGTCTTACGTTATTTATGGCACCCCCTTCTTATTTGTCCTTTCCTGTGGTTTTTACGTGACTTTATGATTTTATTCCTTTCTTTGTAACCATCCTGTCCCACCTTCCTTTGTCCTTGTTATGTCCTCCTCTGTGACCTTTTGTGTGATGTCCAATTGTTTTATGTCCTCCAAGTCCTCCTTATATTTTTCTGTCCCGATTATGTGTTTCTCGTTTTGGCTTGTCCAATTGTTTTGTATCCTCCAAATCCTCCTTTTAATTTCTTGTCCTAATTATATGTATGTCTTTATTGACTTTTGTGTTTTGTCCAATTGTTTTGTGTCCTCCACGTCCTCCTTTTATTGTTTTGTCCTAATTACGTGTTTGTCTTATTGACCTTTGTATTATGTCCAATTAGTTTGTGTCCTCCAATTCCTCCTTTAATTGTTTAGTCCTAATTCTGTGTTTGTCTTTATTGATTTTTGTATAATGTCCAATTGTTTATATTCAGATTATATGTGGTTAGGGTCAGGATGTGTTGTGTCCAATTGTTTTTCTGTGTCCTTTAGGGTTAGGATTGGTGAGGGGGTCGGGATACCCCCAGCCCAGTGGCCAAAGAACCTCCTGAGGGAGCCTTCAGGGAACCCCGCGCTACCCAAGCGGGCGGACAGGCGGCACTGGCGGGTTAGGGGAAATCAAGTTTGGGAGTCCGGTCCCCGAAGGGGGCCGGGCTCCTATGCACTGTCCATACCTGTTCCCATCCCGGGCGTCAAGGTCCCCCATAGCATGCCCCAAGAGGCTGTGATCGTCCAACGGACTGGTATGATGTCCTTGTCCCGTTTCCAAAAATTACCCGTAGGTAGGTTATTATTATAATTTTTATAATTTTGTGTTTTGTGTTATGTGTTTTAATCATGTACTTGTGTGTCATTGGGCCGTCGCGACGTTTCGGCCGGTTTAGGCCTTCCTCAGGCTGGCCCAACGTGTGTGTCTGTGTGTTGTCTGCGTGCCTCTCTTGGCTTTTATAGTGTGCTGTCTCCTCCCACTCTCGGGTTTTCCGTTTCATTCTTTTTCTGTTTAATATTCTTAATGTTTTTGTCCTTTCTTTTCTTTGGCTTTCTTTGTTTTTATATTTTTAATGGCACCCCCTTCTTTAAATGTCCTTTCCAGTATTTGTCTTACGTTATTTATGGCACCCCCTTCTTATTTGTCCTTTCCTGTGGTTTTTACGTGACTTTATGATTTTATTCCTTTCTTTGTAACCATCCTGTCCCACCTTCCTTTGTCCTTGTTATGTCCTCCTCTGTGACCTTTTGTGTGATGTCCAATTGTTTTATGTCCTCCAAGTCCTCCTTATATTTTTCTGTCCCGATTATGTGTTTCTCGTTTTGGCTTGTCCAATTGTTTTGTATCCTCCAAATCCTCCTTTTAATTTCTTGTCCTAATTATATGTATGTCTTTATTGACTTTTGTGTTTTGTCCAATTGTTTTGTGTCCTCCACGTCCTCCTTTTATTGTTTTGTCCTAATTACGTGTTTGTCTTATTGACCTTTGTATTATGTCCAATTAGTTTGTGTCCTCCAATTCCTCCTTTAATTGTTTAGTCCTAATTCTGTGTTTGTCTTTATTGATTTTTGTATAATGTCCAATTGTTTATATTCAGATTATATGTGGTTAGGGTCAGGATGTGTTGTGTCCAATTGTTTTTCTGTGTCCTTTAGGGTTAGGATTGGTGAGGGGGTCGGGATACCCCCAGCCCAGTGGCCAAAGAACCTCCTGAGGGAGCCTTCAGGGAACCCCGCGCTACCCAAGCGGGCGGACAGGCGGCACTGGCGGGTTAGGGGAAATCAAGTTTGGGAGTCCGGTCCCCGAAGGGGGCCGGGCTCCTATGCACTGTCCATACCTGTTCCCATCCCGGGCGTCAAGGTCCCCCATAGCATGCCCCAAGAGGCTGTGATCGTCCAACGGACTGGTATGATGTCCTTGTCCCGTTTCCAAAAATTACCCGTAGGTAGGTTATTATTATAATTTTTATAATTTTGTGTTTTGTGTTATGTGTTTTAATCATGTACTTGTGTGTCATTGGGCCGTCGCGACGTTTCGGCCGGTTTAGGCCTTCCTCAGGCTGGCCCAACGTGTGTGTCTGTGTGTTGTCTGCGTGCCTCTCTTGGCTTTTATAGTGTGCTGTCTCCTCCCACTCTCGGGTTTTCCGTTTCATTCTTTTTCTGTTTAATATTCTTAATGTTTTTGTCCTTTCTTTTCTTTGGCTTTCTTTGTTTTTATATTTTTAATGGCACCCCCTTCTTTAAATGTCCTTTCCAGTATTTGTCTTACGTTATTTATGGCACCCCCTTCTTATTTGTCCTTTCCTGTGGTTTTTACGTGACTTTATGATTTTATTCCTTTCTTTGTAACCATCCTGTCCCACCTTCCTTTGTCCTTGTTATGTCCTCCTCTGTGACCTTTTGTGTGATGTCCAATTGTTTTATGTCCTCCAAGTCCTCCTTATATTTTTCTGTCCCGATTATGTGTTTCTCGTTTTGGCTTGTCCAATTGTTTTGTATCCTCCAAATCCTCCTTTTAATTTCTTGTCCTAATTATATGTATGTCTTTATTGACTTTTGTGTTTTGTCCAATTGTTTTGTGTCCTCCACGTCCTCCTTTTATTGTTTTGTCCTAATTACGTGTTTGTCTTATTGACCTTTGTATTATGTCCAATTAGTTTGTGTCCTCCAATTCCTCCTTTAATTGTTTAGTCCTAATTCTGTGTTTGTCTTTATTGATTTTTGTATAATGTCCAATTGTTTATATTCAGATTATATGTGGTTAGGGTCAGGATGTGTTGTGTCCAATTGTTTTTCTGTGTCCTTTAGGGTTAGGATTGGTGAGGGGGTCGGGATACCCCCAGCCCAGTGGCCAAAGAACCTCCTGAGGGAGCCTTCAGGGAACCCCGCGCTACCCAAGCGGGCGGACAGGCGGCACTGGCGGGTTAGGGGAAATCAAGTTTGGGAGTCCGGTCCCCGAAGGGGGCCGGGCTCCTATGCACTGTCCATACCTGTTCCCATCCCGGGCGTCAAGGTCCCCCATAGCATGCCCCAAGAGGCTGTGATCGTCCAACGGACTGGTATGATGTCCTTGTCCCGTTTCCAAAAATTACCCGTAGGTAGGTTATTATTATAATTTTTATAATTTTGTGTTTTGTGTTATGTGTTTTAATCATGTACTTGTGTGTCATTGGGCCGTCGCGACGTTTCGGCCGGTTTAGGCCTTCCTCAGGCTGGCCCAACGTGTGTGTCTGTGTGTTGTCTGCGTGCCTCTCTTGGCTTTTATAGTGTGCTGTCTCCTCCCACTCTCGGGTTTTCCGTTTCATTCTTTTTCTGTTTAATATTCTTAATGTTTTTGTCCTTTCTTTTCTTTGGCTTTCTTTGTTTTTATATTTTTAATGGCACCCCCTTCTTTAAATGTCCTTTCCAGTATTTGTCTTACGTTATTTATGGCACCCCCTTCTTATTTGTCCTTTCCTGTGGTTTTTACGTGACTTTATGATTTTATTCCTTTCTTTGTAACCATCCTGTCCCACCTTCCTTTGTCCTTGTTATGTCCTCCTCTGTGACCTTTTGTGTGATGTCCAATTGTTTTATGTCCTCCAAGTCCTCCTTATATTTTTCTGTCCCGATTATGTGTTTCTCGTTTTGGCTTGTCCAATTGTTTTGTATCCTCCAAATCCTCCTTTTAATTTCTTGTCCTAATTATATGTATGTCTTTATTGACTTTTGTGTTTTGTCCAATTGTTTTGTGTCCTCCACGTCCTCCTTTTATTGTTTTGTCCTAATTACGTGTTTGTCTTATTGACCTTTGTATTATGTCCAATTAGTTTGTGTCCTCCAATTCCTCCTTTAATTGTTTAGTCCTAATTCTGTGTTTGTCTTTATTGATTTTTGTATAATGTCCAATTGTTTATATTCAGATTATATGTGGTTAGGGTCAGGATGTGTTGTGTCCAATTGTTTTTCTGTGTCCTTTAGGGTTAGGATTGGTGAGGGGGTCGGGATACCCCCAGCCCAGTGGCCAAAGAACCTCCTGAGGGAGCCTTCAGGGAACCCCGCGCTACCCAAGCGGGCGGACAGGCGGCACTGGCGGGTTAGGGGAAATCAAGTTTGGGAGTCCGGTCCCCGAAGGGGGCCGGGCTCCTATGCACTGTCCATACCTGTTCCCATCCCGGGCGTCAAGGTCCCCCATAGCATGCCCCAAGAGGCTGTGATCGTCCAACGGACTGGTATGATGTCCTTGTCCCGTTTCCAAAAATTACCCGTAGGTAGGTTATTATTATAATTTTTATAATTTTGTGTTTTGTGTTATGTGTTTTAATCATGTACTTGTGTGTCATTGGGCCGTCGCGACGTTTCGGCCGGTTTAGGCCTTCCTCAGGCTGGCCCAACGTGTGTGTCTGTGTGTTGTCTGCGTGCCTCTCTTGGCTTTTATAGTGTGCTGTCTCCTCCCACTCTCGGGTTTTCCGTTTCATTCTTTTTCTGTTTAATATTCTTAATGTTTTTGTCCTTTCTTTTCTTTGGCTTTCTTTGTTTTTATATTTTTAATGGCACCCCCTTCTTTAAATGTCCTTTCCAGTATTTGTCTTACGTTATTTATGGCACCCCCTTCTTATTTGTCCTTTCCTGTGGTTTTTACGTGACTTTATGATTTTATTCCTTTCTTTGTAACCATCCTGTCCCACCTTCCTTTGTCCTTGTTATGTCCTCCTCTGTGACCTTTTGTGTGATGTCCAATTGTTTTATGTCCTCCAAGTCCTCCTTATATTTTTCTGTCCCGATTATGTGTTTCTCGTTTTGGCTTGTCCAATTGTTTTGTATCCTCCAAATCCTCCTTTTAATTTCTTGTCCTAATTATATGTATGTCTTTATTGACTTTTGTGTTTTGTCCAATTGTTTTGTGTCCTCCACGTCCTCCTTTTATTGTTTTGTCCTAATTACGTGTTTGTCTTATTGACCTTTGTATTATGTCCAATTAGTTTGTGTCCTCCAATTCCTCCTTTAATTGTTTAGTCCTAATTCTGTGTTTGTCTTTATTGATTTTTGTATAATGTCCAATTGTTTATATTCAGATTATATGTGGTTAGGGTCAGGATGTGTTGTGTCCAATTGTTTTTCTGTGTCCTTTAGGGTTAGGATTGGTGAGGGGGTCGGGATACCCCCAGCCCAGTGGCCAAAGAACCTCCTGAGGGAGCCTTCAGGGAACCCCGCGCTACCCAAGCGGGCGGACAGGCGGCACTGGCGGGTTAGGGGAAATCAAGTTTGGGAGTCCGGTCCCCGAAGGGGGCCGGGCTCCTATGCACTGTCCATACCTGTTCCCATCCCGGGCGTCAAGGTCCCCCATAGCATGCCCCAAGAGGCTGTGATCGTCCAACGGACTGGTATGATGTCCTTGTCCCGTTTCCAAAAATTACCCGTAGGTAGGTTATTATTATAATTTTTATAATTTTGTGTTTTGTGTTATGTGTTTTAATCATGTACTTGTGTGTCATTGGGCCGTCGCGACGTTTCGGCCGGTTTAGGCCTTCCTCAGGCTGGCCCAACGTGTGTGTCTGTGTGTTGTCTGCGTGCCTCTCTTGGCTTTTATAGTGTGCTGTCTCCTCCCACTCTCGGGTTTTCCGTTTCATTCTTTTTCTGTTTAATATTCTTAATGTTTTTGTCCTTTCTTTTCTTTGGCTTTCTTTGTTTTTATATTTTTAATGGCACCCCCTTCTTTAAATGTCCTTTCCAGTATTTGTCTTACGTTATTTATGGCACCCCCTTCTTATTTGTCCTTTCCTGTGGTTTTTACGTGACTTTATGATTTTATTCCTTTCTTTGTAACCATCCTGTCCCACCTTCCTTTGTCCTTGTTATGTCCTCCTCTGTGACCTTTTGTGTGATGTCCAATTGTTTTATGTCCTCCAAGTCCTCCTTATATTTTTCTGTCCCGATTATGTGTTTCTCGTTTTGGCTTGTCCAATTGTTTTGTATCCTCCAAATCCTCCTTTTAATTTCTTGTCCTAATTATATGTATGTCTTTATTGACTTTTGTGTTTTGTCCAATTGTTTTGTGTCCTCCACGTCCTCCTTTTATTGTTTTGTCCTAATTACGTGTTTGTCTTATTGACCTTTGTATTATGTCCAATTAGTTTGTGTCCTCCAATTCCTCCTTTAATTGTTTAGTCCTAATTCTGTGTTTGTCTTTATTGATTTTTGTATAATGTCCAATTGTTTATATTCAGATTATATGTGGTTAGGGTCAGGATGTGTTGTGTCCAATTGTTTTTCTGTGTCCTTTAGGGTTAGGATTGGTGAGGGGGTCGGGATACCCCCAGCCCAGTGGCCAAAGAACCTCCTGAGGGAGCCTTCAGGGAACCCCGCGCTACCCAAGCGGGCGGACAGGCGGCACTGGCGGGTTAGGGGAAATCAAGTTTGGGAGTCCGGTCCCCGAAGGGGGCCGGGCTCCTATGCACTGTCCATACCTGTTCCCATCCCGGGCGTCAAGGTCCCCCATAGCATGCCCCAAGAGGCTGTGATCGTCCAACGGACTGGTATGATGTCCTTGTCCCGTTTCCAAAAATTACCCGTAGGTAGGTTATTATTATAATTTTTATAATTTTGTGTTTTGTGTTATGTGTTTTAATCATGTACTTGTGTGTCATTGGGCCGTCGCGACGTTTCGGCCGGTTTAGGCCTTCCTCAGGCTGGCCCAACGTGTGTGTCTGTGTGTTGTCTGCGTGCCTCTCTTGGCTTTTATAGTGTGCTGTCTCCTCCCACTCTCGGGTTTTCCGTTTCATTCTTTTTCTGTTTAATATTCTTAATGTTTTTGTCCTTTCTTTTCTTTGGCTTTCTTTGTTTTTATATTTTTAATGGCACCCCCTTCTTTAAATGTCCTTTCCAGTATTTGTCTTACGTTATTTATGGCACCCCCTTCTTATTTGTCCTTTCCTGTGGTTTTTACGTGACTTTATGATTTTATTCCTTTCTTTGTAACCATCCTGTCCCACCTTCCTTTGTCCTTGTTATGTCCTCCTCTGTGACCTTTTGTGTGATGTCCAATTGTTTTATGTCCTCCAAGTCCTCCTTATATTTTTCTGTCCCGATTATGTGTTTCTCGTTTTGGCTTGTCCAATTGTTTTGTATCCTCCAAATCCTCCTTTTAATTTCTTGTCCTAATTATATGTATGTCTTTATTGACTTTTGTGTTTTGTCCAATTGTTTTGTGTCCTCCACGTCCTCCTTTTATTGTTTTGTCCTAATTACGTGTTTGTCTTATTGACCTTTGTATTATGTCCAATTAGTTTGTGTCCTCCAATTCCTCCTTTAATTGTTTAGTCCTAATTCTGTGTTTGTCTTTATTGATTTTTGTATAATGTCCAATTGTTTATATTCAGATTATATGTGGTTAGGGTCAGGATGTGTTGTGTCCAATTGTTTTTCTGTGTCCTTTAGGGTTAGGATTGGTGAGGGGGTCGGGATACCCCCAGCCCAGTGGCCAAAGAACCTCCTGAGGGAGCCTTCAGGGAACCCCGCGCTACCCAAGCGGGCGGACAGGCGGCACTGGCGGGTTAGGGGAAATCAAGTTTGGGAGTCCGGTCCCCGAAGGGGGCCGGGCTCCTATGCACTGTCCATACCTGTTCCCATCCCGGGCGTCAAGGTCCCCCATAGCATGCCCCAAGAGGCTGTGATCGTCCAACGGACTGGTATGATGTCCTTGTCCCGTTTCCAAAAATTACCCGTAGGTAGGTTATTATTATAATTTTTATAATTTTGTGTTTTGTGTTATGTGTTTTAATCATGTACTTGTGTGTCATTGGGCCGTCGCGACGTTTCGGCCGGTTTAGGCCTTCCTCAGGCTGGCCCAACGTGTGTGTCTGTGTGTTGTCTGCGTGCCTCTCTTGGCTTTTATAGTGTGCTGTCTCCTCCCACTCTCGGGTTTTCCGTTTCATTCTTTTTCTGTTTAATATTCTTAATGTTTTTGTCCTTTCTTTTCTTTGGCTTTCTTTGTTTTTATATTTTTAATGGCACCCCCTTCTTTAAATGTCCTTTCCAGTATTTGTCTTACGTTATTTATGGCACCCCCTTCTTATTTGTCCTTTCCTGTGGTTTTTACGTGACTTTATGATTTTATTCCTTTCTTTGTAACCATCCTGTCCCACCTTCCTTTGTCCTTGTTATGTCCTCCTCTGTGACCTTTTGTGTGATGTCCAATTGTTTTATGTCCTCCAAGTCCTCCTTATATTTTTCTGTCCCGATTATGTGTTTCTCGTTTTGGCTTGTCCAATTGTTTTGTATCCTCCAAATCCTCCTTTTAATTTCTTGTCCTAATTATATGTATGTCTTTATTGACTTTTGTGTTTTGTCCAATTGTTTTGTGTCCTCCACGTCCTCCTTTTATTGTTTTGTCCTAATTACGTGTTTGTCTTATTGACCTTTGTATTATGTCCAATTAGTTTGTGTCCTCCAATTCCTCCTTTAATTGTTTAGTCCTAATTCTGTGTTTGTCTTTATTGATTTTTGTATAATGTCCAATTGTTTATATTCAGATTATATGTGGTTAGGGTCAGGATGTGTTGTGTCCAATTGTTTTTCTGTGTCCTTTAGGGTTAGGATTGGTGAGGGGGTCGGGATACCCCCAGCCCAGTGGCCAAAGAACCTCCTGAGGGAGCCTTCAGGGAACCCCGCGCTACCCAAGCGGGCGGACAGGCGGCACTGGCGGGTTAGGGGAAATCAAGTTTGGGAGTCCGGTCCCCGAAGGGGGCCGGGCTCCTATGCACTGTCCATACCTGTTCCCATCCCGGGCGTCAAGGTCCCCCATAGCATGCCCCAAGAGGCTGTGATCGTCCAACGGACTGGTATGATGTCCTTGTCCCGTTTCCAAAAATTACCCGTAGGTAGGTTATTATTATAATTTTTATAATTTTGTGTTTTGTGTTATGTGTTTTAATCATGTACTTGTGTGTCATTGGGCCGTCGCGACGTTTCGGCCGGTTTAGGCCTTCCTCAGGCTGGCCCAACGTGTGTGTCTGTGTGTTGTCTGCGTGCCTCTCTTGGCTTTTATAGTGTGCTGTCTCCTCCCACTCTCGGGTTTTCCGTTTCATTCTTTTTCTGTTTAATATTCTTAATGTTTTTGTCCTTTCTTTTCTTTGGCTTTCTTTGTTTTTATATTTTTAATGGCACCCCCTTCTTTAAATGTCCTTTCCAGTATTTGTCTTACGTTATTTATGGCACCCCCTTCTTATTTGTCCTTTCCTGTGGTTTTTACGTGACTTTATGATTTTATTCCTTTCTTTGTAACCATCCTGTCCCACCTTCCTTTGTCCTTGTTATGTCCTCCTCTGTGACCTTTTGTGTGATGTCCAATTGTTTTATGTCCTCCAAGTCCTCCTTATATTTTTCTGTCCCGATTATGTGTTTCTCGTTTTGGCTTGTCCAATTGTTTTGTATCCTCCAAATCCTCCTTTTAATTTCTTGTCCTAATTATATGTATGTCTTTATTGACTTTTGTGTTTTGTCCAATTGTTTTGTGTCCTCCACGTCCTCCTTTTATTGTTTTGTCCTAATTACGTGTTTGTCTTATTGACCTTTGTATTATGTCCAATTAGTTTGTGTCCTCCAATTCCTCCTTTAATTGTTTAGTCCTAATTCTGTGTTTGTCTTTATTGATTTTTGTATAATGTCCAATTGTTTATATTCAGATTATATGTGGTTAGGGTCAGGATGTGTTGTGTCCAATTGTTTTTCTGTGTCCTTTAGGGTTAGGATTGGTGAGGGGGTCGGGATACCCCCAGCCCAGTGGCCAAAGAACCTCCTGAGGGAGCCTTCAGGGAACCCCGCGCTACCCAAGCGGGCGGACAGGCGGCACTGGCGGGTTAGGGGAAATCAAGTTTGGGAGTCCGGTCCCCGAAGGGGGCCGGGCTCCTATGCACTGTCCATACCTGTTCCCATCCCGGGCGTCAAGGTCCCCCATAGCATGCCCCAAGAGGCTGTGATCGTCCAACGGACTGGTATGATGTCCTTGTCCCGTTTCCAAAAATTACCCGTAGGTAGGTTATTATTATAATTTTTATAATTTTGTGTTTTGTGTTATGTGTTTTAATCATGTACTTGTGTGTCATTGGGCCGTCGCGACGTTTCGGCCGGTTTAGGCCTTCCTCAGGCTGGCCCAACGTGTGTGTCTGTGTGTTGTCTGCGTGCCTCTCTTGGCTTTTATAGTGTGCTGTCTCCTCCCACTCTCGGGTTTTCCGTTTCATTCTTTTTCTGTTTAATATTCTTAATGTTTTTGTCCTTTCTTTTCTTTGGCTTTCTTTGTTTTTATATTTTTAATGGCACCCCCTTCTTTAAATGTCCTTTCCAGTATTTGTCTTACGTTATTTATGGCACCCCCTTCTTATTTGTCCTTTCCTGTGGTTTTTACGTGACTTTATGATTTTATTCCTTTCTTTGTAACCATCCTGTCCCACCTTCCTTTGTCCTTGTTATGTCCTCCTCTGTGACCTTTTGTGTGATGTCCAATTGTTTTATGTCCTCCAAGTCCTCCTTATATTTTTCTGTCCCGATTATGTGTTTCTCGTTTTGGCTTGTCCAATTGTTTTGTATCCTCCAAATCCTCCTTTTAATTTCTTGTCCTAATTATATGTATGTCTTTATTGACTTTTGTGTTTTGTCCAATTGTTTTGTGTCCTCCACGTCCTCCTTTTATTGTTTTGTCCTAATTACGTGTTTGTCTTATTGACCTTTGTATTATGTCCAATTAGTTTGTGTCCTCCAATTCCTCCTTTAATTGTTTAGTCCTAATTCTGTGTTTGTCTTTATTGATTTTTGTATAATGTCCAATTGTTTATATTCAGATTATATGTGGTTAGGGTCAGGATGTGTTGTGTCCAATTGTTTTTCTGTGTCCTTTAGGGTTAGGATTGGTGAGGGGGTCGGGATACCCCCAGCCCAGTGGCCAAAGAACCTCCTGAGGGAGCCTTCAGGGAACCCCGCGCTACCCAAGCGGGCGGACAGGCGGCACTGGCGGGTTAGGGGAAATCAAGTTTGGGAGTCCGGTCCCCGAAGGGGGCCGGGCTCCTATGCACTGTCCATACCTGTTCCCATCCCGGGCGTCAAGGTCCCCCATAGCATGCCCCAAGAGGCTGTGATCGTCCAACGGACTGGTATGATGTCCTTGTCCCGTTTCCAAAAATTACCCGTAGGTAGGTTATTATTATAATTTTTATAATTTTGTGTTTTGTGTTATGTGTTTTAATCATGTACTTGTGTGTCATTGGGCCGTCGCGACGTTTCGGCCGGTTTAGGCCTTCCTCAGGCTGGCCCAACGTGTGTGTCTGTGTGTTGTCTGCGTGCCTCTCTTGGCTTTTATAGTGTGCTGTCTCCTCCCACTCTCGGGTTTTCCGTTTCATTCTTTTTCTGTTTAATATTCTTAATGTTTTTGTCCTTTCTTTTCTTTGGCTTTCTTTGTTTTTATATTTTTAATGGCACCCCCTTCTTTAAATGTCCTTTCCAGTATTTGTCTTACGTTATTTATGGCACCCCCTTCTTATTTGTCCTTTCCTGTGGTTTTTACGTGACTTTATGATTTTATTCCTTTCTTTGTAACCATCCTGTCCCACCTTCCTTTGTCCTTGTTATGTCCTCCTCTGTGACCTTTTGTGTGATGTCCAATTGTTTTATGTCCTCCAAGTCCTCCTTATATTTTTCTGTCCCGATTATGTGTTTCTCGTTTTGGCTTGTCCAATTGTTTTGTATCCTCCAAATCCTCCTTTTAATTTCTTGTCCTAATTATATGTATGTCTTTATTGACTTTTGTGTTTTGTCCAATTGTTTTGTGTCCTCCACGTCCTCCTTTTATTGTTTTGTCCTAATTACGTGTTTGTCTTATTGACCTTTGTATTATGTCCAATTAGTTTGTGTCCTCCAATTCCTCCTTTAATTGTTTAGTCCTAATTCTGTGTTTGTCTTTATTGATTTTTGTATAATGTCCAATTGTTTATATTCAGATTATATGTGGTTAGGGTCAGGATGTGTTGTGTCCAATTGTTTTTCTGTGTCCTTTAGGGTTAGGATTGGTGAGGGGGTCGGGATACCCCCAGCCCAGTGGCCAAAGAACCTCCTGAGGGAGCCTTCAGGGAACCCCGCGCTACCCAAGCGGGCGGACAGGCGGCACTGGCGGGTTAGGGGAAATCAAGTTTGGGAGTCCGGTCCCCGAAGGGGGCCGGGCTCCTATGCACTGTCCATACCTGTTCCCATCCCGGGCGTCAAGGTCCCCCATAGCATGCCCCAAGAGGCTGTGATCGTCCAACGGACTGGTATGATGTCCTTGTCCCGTTTCCAAAAATTACCCGTAGGTAGGTTATTATTATAATTTTTATAATTTTGTGTTTTGTGTTATGTGTTTTAATCATGTACTTGTGTGTCATTGGGCCGTCGCGACGTTTCGGCCGGTTTAGGCCTTCCTCAGGCTGGCCCAACGTGTGTGTCTGTGTGTTGTCTGCGTGCCTCTCTTGGCTTTTATAGTGTGCTGTCTCCTCCCACTCTCGGGTTTTCCGTTTCATTCTTTTTCTGTTTAATATTCTTAATGTTTTTGTCCTTTCTTTTCTTTGGCTTTCTTTGTTTTTATATTTTTAATGGCACCCCCTTCTTTAAATGTCCTTTCCAGTATTTGTCTTACGTTATTTATGGCACCCCCTTCTTATTTGTCCTTTCCTGTGGTTTTTACGTGACTTTATGATTTTATTCCTTTCTTTGTAACCATCCTGTCCCACCTTCCTTTGTCCTTGTTATGTCCTCCTCTGTGACCTTTTGTGTGATGTCCAATTGTTTTATGTCCTCCAAGTCCTCCTTATATTTTTCTGTCCCGATTATGTGTTTCTCGTTTTGGCTTGTCCAATTGTTTTGTATCCTCCAAATCCTCCTTTTAATTTCTTGTCCTAATTATATGTATGTCTTTATTGACTTTTGTGTTTTGTCCAATTGTTTTGTGTCCTCCACGTCCTCCTTTTATTGTTTTGTCCTAATTACGTGTTTGTCTTATTGACCTTTGTATTATGTCCAATTAGTTTGTGTCCTCCAATTCCTCCTTTAATTGTTTAGTCCTAATTCTGTGTTTGTCTTTATTGATTTTTGTATAATGTCCAATTGTTTATATTCAGATTATATGTGGTTAGGGTCAGGATGTGTTGTGTCCAATTGTTTTTCTGTGTCCTTTAGGGTTAGGATTGGTGAGGGGGTCGGGATACCCCCAGCCCAGTGGCCAAAGAACCTCCTGAGGGAGCCTTCAGGGAACCCCGCGCTACCCAAGCGGGCGGACAGGCGGCACTGGCGGGTTAGGGGAAATCAAGTTTGGGAGTCCGGTCCCCGAAGGGGGCCGGGCTCCTATGCACTGTCCATACCTGTTCCCATCCCGGGCGTCAAGGTCCCCCATAGCATGCCCCAAGAGGCTGTGATCGTCCAACGGACTGGTATGATGTCCTTGTCCCGTTTCCAAAAATTACCCGTAGGTAGGTTATTATTATAATTTTTATAATTTTGTGTTTTGTGTTATGTGTTTTAATCATGTACTTGTGTGTCATTGGGCCGTCGCGACGTTTCGGCCGGTTTAGGCCTTCCTCAGGCTGGCCCAACGTGTGTGTCTGTGTGTTGTCTGCGTGCCTCTCTTGGCTTTTATAGTGTGCTGTCCCCTCCCACTCTCGGGTTTTCCGTTTCATTCTTTTTCTGTTTAATATTCTTAATGTTTTTGTCCTTTCTTTTCTTTGGCTTTCTTTGTTTTTATATTTTTAATGGCACCCCCTTCTTTAAATGTCCTTTCCAGTATTTGTCTTACGTTATTTATGGCACCCCCTTCTTATTTGTCCTTTCCTGTGGTTTTTACGTGACTTTATGATTTTATTCCTTTCTTTGTAACCATCCTGTCCCACCTTCCTTTGTCCTTGTTATGTCCTCCTCTGTGACCTTTTGTGTGATGTCCAATTGTTTTATGTCCTCCAAGTCCTCCTTATATTTTTCTGTCCCGATTATGTGTTTCTCGTTTTGGCTTGTCCAATTGTTTTGTATCCTCCAAATCCTCCTTTTAATTTCTTGTCCTAATTATATGTATGTCTTTATTGACTTTTGTGTTTTGTCCAATTGTTTTGTGTCCTCCACGTCCTCCTTTTATTGTTTTGTCCTAATTACGTGTTTGTCTTATTGACCTTTGTATTATGTCCAATTAGTTTGTGTCCTCCAATTCCTCCTTTAATTGTTTAGTCCTAATTCTGTGTTTGTCTTTATTGATTTTTGTATAATGTCCAATTGTTTATATTCAGATTATATGTGGTTAGGGTCAGGATGTGTTGTGTCCAATTGTTTTTCTGTGTCCTTTAGGGTTAGGATTGGTGAGGGGGTCGGGATACCCCCAGCCCAGTGGCCAAAGAACCTCCTGAGGGAGCCTTCAGGGAACCCCGCGCTACCCAAGCGGGCGGACAGGCGGCACTGGCGGGTTAGGGGAAATCAAGTTTGGGAGTCCGGTCCCCGAAGGGGGCCGGGCTCCTATGCACTGTCCATACCTGTTCCCATCCCGGGCGTCAAGGTCCCCCATAGCATGCCCCAAGAGGCTGTGATCGTCCAACGGACTGGTATGATGTCCTTGTCCCGTTTCCAAAAATTACCCGTAGGTAGGTTATTATTATAATTTTTATAATTTTGTGTTTTGTGTTATGTGTTTTAATCATGTACTTGTGTGTCATTGGGCCGTCGCGACGTTTCGGCCGGTTTAGGCCTTCCTCAGGCTGGCCCAACGTGTGTGTCTGTGTGTTGTCTGCGTGCCTCTCTTGGCTTTTATAGTGTGCTGTCTCCTCCCACTCTCGGGTTTTCCGTTTCATTCTTTTTCTGTTTAATATTCTTAATGTTTTTGTCCTTTCTTTTCTTTGGCTTTCTTTGTTTTTATATTTTTAATGGCACCCCCTTCTTTAAATGTCCTTTCCAGTATTTGTCTTACGTTATTTATGGCACCCCCTTCTTATTTGTCCTTTCCTGTGGTTTTTACGTGACTTTATGATTTTATTCCTTTCTTTGTAACCATCCTGTCCCACCTTCCTTTGTCCTTGTTATGTCCTCCTCTGTGACCTTTTGTGTGATGTCCAATTGTTTTATGTCCTCCAAGTCCTCCTTATATTTTTCTGTCCCGATTATGTGTTTCTCGTTTTGGCTTGTCCAATTGTTTTGTATCCTCCAAATCCTCCTTTTAATTTCTTGTCCTAATTATATGTATGTCTTTATTGACTTTTGTGTTTTGTCCAATTGTTTTGTGTCCTCCACGTCCTCCTTTTATTGTTTTGTCCTAATTACGTGTTTGTCTTATTGACCTTTGTATTATGTCCAATTAGTTTGTGTCCTCCAATTCCTCCTTTAATTGTTTAGTCCTAATTCTGTGTTTGTCTTTATTGATTTTTGTATAATGTCCAATTGTTTATATTCAGATTATATGTGGTTAGGGTCAGGATGTGTTGTGTCCAATTGTTTTTCTGTGTCCTTTAGGGTTAGGATTGGTGAGGGGGTCGGGATACCCCCAGCCCAGTGGCCAAAGAACCTCCTGAGGGAGCCTTCAGGGAACCCCGCGCTACCCAAGCGGGCGGACAGGCGGCACTGGCGGGTTAGGGGAAATCAAGTTTGGGAGTCCGGTCCCCGAAGGGGGCCGGGCTCCTATGCACTGTCCATACCTGTTCCCATCCCGGGCGTCAAGGTCCCCCATAGCATGCCCCAAGAGGCTGTGATCGTCCAACGGACTGGTATGATGTCCTTGTCCCGTTTCCAAAAATTACCCGTAGGTAGGTTATTATTATAATTTTTATAATTTTGTGTTTTGTGTTATGTGTTTTAATCATGTACTTGTGTGTCATTGGGCCGTCGCGACGTTTCGGCCGGTTTAGGCCTTCCTCAGGCTGGCCCAACGTGTGTGTCTGTGTGTTGTCTGCGTGCCTCTCTTGGCTTTTATAGTGTGCTGTCTCCTCCCACTCTCGGGTTTTCCGTTTCATTCTTTTTCTGTTTAATATTCTTAATGTTTTTGTCCTTTCTTTTCTTTGGCTTTCTTTGTTTTTATATTTTTAATGGCACCCCCTTCTTTAAATGTCCTTTCCAGTATTTGTCTTACGTTATTTATGGCACCCCCTTCTTATTTGTCCTTTCCTGTGGTTTTTACGTGACTTTATGATTTTATTCCTTTCTTTGTAACCATCCTGTCCCACCTTCCTTTGTCCTTGTTATGTCCTCCTCTGTGACCTTTTGTGTGATGTCCAATTGTTTTATGTCCTCCAAGTCCTCCTTATATTTTTCTGTCCCGATTATGTGTTTCTCGTTTTGGCTTGTCCAATTGTTTTGTATCCTCCAAATCCTCCTTTTAATTTCTTGTCCTAATTATATGTATGTCTTTATTGACTTTTGTGTTTTGTCCAATTGTTTTGTGTCCTCCACGTCCTCCTTTTATTGTTTTGTCCTAATTACGTGTTTGTCTTATTGACCTTTGTATTATGTCCAATTAGTTTGTGTCCTCCAATTCCTCCTTTAATTGTTTAGTCCTAATTCTGTGTTTGTCTTTATTGATTTTTGTATAATGTCCAATTGTTTATATTCAGATTATATGTGGTTAGGGTCAGGATGTGTTGTGTCCAATTGTTTTTCTGTGTCCTTTAGGGTTAGGATTGGTGAGGGGGTCGGGATACCCCCAGCCCAGTGGCCAAAGAACCTCCTGAGGGAGCCTTCAGGGAACCCCGCGCTACCCAAGCGGGCGGACAGGCGGCACTGGCGGGTTAGGGGAAATCAAGTTTGGGAGTCCGGTCCCCGAAGGGGGCCGGGCTCCTATGCACTGTCCATACCTGTTCCCATCCCGGGCGTCAAGGTCCCCCATAGCATGCCCCAAGAGGCTGTGATCGTCCAACGGACTGGTATGATGTCCTTGTCCCGTTTCCAAAAATTACCCGTAGGTAGGTTATTATTATAATTTTTATAATTTTGTGTTTTGTGTTATGTGTTTTAATCATGTACTTGTGTGTCATTGGGCCGTCGCGACGTTTCGGCCGGTTTAGGCCTTCCTCAGGCTGGCCCAACGTGTGTGTCTGTGTGTTGTCTGCGTGCCTCTCTTGGCTTTTATAGTGTGCTGTCTCCTCCCACTCTCGGGTTTTCCGTTTCATTCTTTTTCTGTTTAATATTCTTAATGTTTTTGTCCTTTCTTTTCTTTGGCTTTCTTTGTTTTTATATTTTTAATGGCACCCCCTTCTTTAAATGTCCTTTCCAGTATTTGTCTTACGTTATTTATGGCACCCCCTTCTTATTTGTCCTTTCCTGTGGTTTTTACGTGACTTTATGATTTTATTCCTTTCTTTGTAACCATCCTGTCCCACCTTCCTTTGTCCTTGTTATGTCCTCCTCTGTGACCTTTTGTGTGATGTCCAATTGTTTTATGTCCTCCAAGTCCTCCTTATATTTTTCTGTCCCGATTATGTGTTTCTCGTTTTGGCTTGTCCAATTGTTTTGTATCCTCCAAATCCTCCTTTTAATTTCTTGTCCTAATTATATGTATGTCTTTATTGACTTTTGTGTTTTGTCCAATTGTTTTGTGTCCTCCACGTCCTCCTTTTATTGTTTTGTCCTAATTACGTGTTTGTCTTATTGACCTTTGTATTATGTCCAATTAGTTTGTGTCCTCCAATTCCTCCTTTAATTGTTTAGTCCTAATTCTGTGTTTGTCTTTATTGATTTTTGTATAATGTCCAATTGTTTATATTCAGATTATATGTGGTTAGGGTCAGGATGTGTTGTGTCCAATTGTTTTTCTGTGTCCTTTAGGGTTAGGATTGGTGAGGGGGTCGGGATACCCCCAGCCCAGTGGCCAAAGAACCTCCTGAGGGAGCCTTCAGGGAACCCCGCGCTACCCAAGCGGGCGGACAGGCGGCACTGGCGGGTTAGGGGAAATCAAGTTTGGGAGTCCGGTCCCCGAAGGGGGCCGGGCTCCTATGCACTGTCCATACCTGTTCCCATCCCGGGCGTCAAGGTCCCCCATAGCATGCCCCAAGAGGCTGTGATCGTCCAACGGACTGGTATGATGTCCTTGTCCCGTTTCCAAAAATTACCCGTAGGTAGGTTATTATTATAATTTTTATAATTTTGTGTTTTGTGTTATGTGTTTTAATCATGTACTTGTGTGTCATTGGGCCGTCGCGACGTTTCGGCCGGTTTAGGCCTTCCTCAGGCTGGCCCAACGTGTGTGTCTGTGTGTTGTCTGCGTGCCTCTCTTGGCTTTTATAGTGTGCTGTCCCCTCCCACTCTCGGGTTTTCCGTTTCATTCTTTTTCTGTTTAATATTCTTAATGTTTTTGTCCTTTCTTTTCTTTGGCTTTCTTTGTTTTTATATTTTTAATGGCACCCCCTTCTTTAAATGTCCTTTCCAGTATTTGTCTTACGTTATTTATGGCACCCCCTTCTTATTTGTCCTTTCCTGTGGTTTTTACGTGACTTTATGATTTTATTCCTTTCTTTGTAACCATCCTGTCCCACCTTCCTTTGTCCTTGTTATGTCCTCCTCTGTGACCTTTTGTGTGATGTCCAATTGTTTTATGTCCTCCAAGTCCTCCTTATATTTTTCTGTCCCGATTATGTGTTTCTCGTTTTGGCTTGTCCAATTGTTTTGTATCCTCCAAATCCTCCTTTTAATTTCTTGTCCTAATTATATGTATGTCTTTATTGACTTTTGTGTTTTGTCCAATTGTTTTGTGTCCTCCACGTCCTCCTTTTATTGTTTTGTCCTAATTACGTGTTTGTCTTATTGACCTTTGTATTATGTCCAATTAGTTTGTGTCCTCCAATTCCTCCTTTAATTGTTTAGTCCTAATTCTGTGTTTGTCTTTATTGATTTTTGTATAATGTCCAATTGTTTATATTCAGATTATATGTGGTTAGGGTCAGGATGTGTTGTGTCCAATTGTTTTTCTGTGTCCTTTAGGGTTAGGATTGGTGAGGGGGTCGGGATACCCCCAGCCCAGTGGCCAAAGAACCTCCTGAGGGAGCCTTCAGGGAACCCCGCGCTACCCAAGCGGGCGGACAGGCGGCACTGGCGGGTTAGGGGAAATCAAGTTTGGGAGTCCGGTCCCCGAAGGGGGCCGGGCTCCTATGCACTGTCCATACCTGTTCCCATCCCGGGCGTCAAGGTCCCCCATAGCATGCCCCAAGAGGCTGTGATCGTCCAACGGACTGGTATGATGTCCTTGTCCCGTTTCCAAAAATTACCCGTAGGTAGGTTATTATTATAATTTTTATAATTTTGTGTTTTGTGTTATGTGTTTTAATCATGTACTTGTGTGTCATTGGGCCGTCGCGACGTTTCGGCCGGTTTAGGCCTTCCTCAGGCTGGCCCAACGTGTGTGTCTGTGTGTTGTCTGCGTGCCTCTCTTGGCTTTTATAGTGTGCTGTCTCCTCCCACTCTCGGGTTTTCCGTTTCATTCTTTTTCTGTTTAATATTCTTAATGTTTTTGTCCTTTCTTTTCTTTGGCTTTCTTTGTTTTTATATTTTTAATGGCACCCCCTTCTTTAAATGTCCTTTCCAGTATTTGTCTTACGTTATTTATGGCACCCCCTTCTTATTTGTCCTTTCCTGTGGTTTTTACGTGACTTTATGATTTTATTCCTTTCTTTGTAACCATCCTGTCCCACCTTCCTTTGTCCTTGTTATGTCCTCCTCTGTGACCTTTTGTGTGATGTCCAATTGTTTTATGTCCTCCAAGTCCTCCTTATATTTTTCTGTCCCGATTATGTGTTTCTCGTTTTGGCTTGTCCAATTGTTTTGTATCCTCCAAATCCTCCTTTTAATTTCTTGTCCTAATTATATGTATGTCTTTATTGACTTTTGTGTTTTGTCCAATTGTTTTGTGTCCTCCACGTCCTCCTTTTATTGTTTTGTCCTAATTACGTGTTTGTCTTATTGACCTTTGTATTATGTCCAATTAGTTTGTGTCCTCCAATTCCTCCTTTAATTGTTTAGTCCTAATTCTGTGTTTGTCTTTATTGATTTTTGTATAATGTCCAATTGTTTATATTCAGATTATATGTGGTTAGGGTCAGGATGTGTTGTGTCCAATTGTTTTTCTGTGTCCTTTAGGGTTAGGATTGGTGAGGGGGTCGGGATACCCCCAGCCCAGTGGCCAAAGAACCTCCTGAGGGAGCCTTCAGGGAACCCCGCGCTACCCAAGCGGGCGGACAGGCGGCACTGGCGGGTTAGGGGAAATCAAGTTTGGGAGTCCGGTCCCCGAAGGGGGCCGGGCTCCTATGCACTGTCCATACCTGTTCCCATCCCGGGCGTCAAGGTCCCCCATAGCATGCCCCAAGAGGCTGTGATCGTCCAACGGACTGGTATGATGTCCTTGTCCCGTTTCCAAAAATTACCCGTAGGTAGGTTATTATTATAATTTTTATAATTTTGTGTTTTGTGTTATGTGTTTTAATCATGTACTTGTGTGTCATTGGGCCGTCGCGACGTTTCGGCCGGTTTAGGCCTTCCTCAGGCTGGCCCAACGTGTGTGTCTGTGTGTTGTCTGCGTGCCTCTCTTGGCTTTTATAGTGTGCTGTCTCCTCCCACTCTCGGGTTTTCCGTTTCATTCTTTTTCTGTTTAATATTCTTAATGTTTTTGTCCTTTCTTTTCTTTGGCTTTCTTTGTTTTTATATTTTTAATGGCACCCCCTTCTTTAAATGTCCTTTCCAGTATTTGTCTTACGTTATTTATGGCACCCCCTTCTTATTTGTCCTTTCCTGTGGTTTTTACGTGACTTTATGATTTTATTCCTTTCTTTGTAACCATCCTGTCCCACCTTCCTTTGTCCTTGTTATGTCCTCCTCTGTGACCTTTTGTGTGATGTCCAATTGTTTTATGTCCTCCAAGTCCTCCTTATATTTTTCTGTCCCGATTATGTGTTTCTCGTTTTGGCTTGTCCAATTGTTTTGTATCCTCCAAATCCTCCTTTTAATTTCTTGTCCTAATTATATGTATGTCTTTATTGACTTTTGTGTTTTGTCCAATTGTTTTGTGTCCTCCACGTCCTCCTTTTATTGTTTTGTCCTAATTACGTGTTTGTCTTATTGACCTTTGTATTATGTCCAATTAGTTTGTGTCCTCCAATTCCTCCTTTAATTGTTTAGTCCTAATTCTGTGTTTGTCTTTATTGATTTTTGTATAATGTCCAATTGTTTATATTCAGATTATATGTGGTTAGGGTCAGGATGTGTTGTGTCCAATTGTTTTTCTGTGTCCTTTAGGGTTAGGATTGGTGAGGGGGTCGGGATACCCCCAGCCCAGTGGCCAAAGAACCTCCTGAGGGAGCCTTCAGGGAACCCCGCGCTACCCAAGCGGGCGGACAGGCGGCACTGGCGGGTTAGGGGAAATCAAGTTTGGGAGTCCGGTCCCCGAAGGGGGCCGGGCTCCTATGCACTGTCCATACCTGTTCCCATCCCGGGCGTCAAGGTCCCCCATAGCATGCCCCAAGAGGCTGTGATCGTCCAACGGACTGGTATGATGTCCTTGTCCCGTTTCCAAAAATTACCCGTAGGTAGGTTATTATTATAATTTTTATAATTTTGTGTTTTGTGTTATGTGTTTTAATCATGTACTTGTGTGTCATTGGGCCGTCGCGACGTTTCGGCCGGTTTAGGCCTTCCTCAGGCTGGCCCAACGTGTGTGTCTGTGTGTTGTCTGCGTGCCTCTCTTGGCTTTTATAGTGTGCTGTCTCCTCCCACTCTCGGGTTTTCCGTTTCATTCTTTTTCTGTTTAATATTCTTAATGTTTTTGTCCTTTCTTTTCTTTGGCTTTCTTTGTTTTTATATTTTTAATGGCACCCCCTTCTTTAAATGTCCTTTCCAGTATTTGTCTTACGTTATTTATGGCACCCCCTTCTTATTTGTCCTTTCCTGTGGTTTTTACGTGACTTTATGATTTTATTCCTTTCTTTGTAACCATCCTGTCCCACCTTCCTTTGTCCTTGTTATGTCCTCCTCTGTGACCTTTTGTGTGATGTCCAATTGTTTTATGTCCTCCAAGTCCTCCTTATATTTTTCTGTCCCGATTATGTGTTTCTCGTTTTGGCTTGTCCAATTGTTTTGTATCCTCCAAATCCTCCTTTTAATTTCTTGTCCTAATTATATGTATGTCTTTATTGACTTTTGTGTTTTGTCCAATTGTTTTGTGTCCTCCACGTCCTCCTTTTATTGTTTTGTCCTAATTACGTGTTTGTCTTATTGACCTTTGTATTATGTCCAATTAGTTTGTGTCCTCCAATTCCTCCTTTAATTGTTTAGTCCTAATTCTGTGTTTGTCTTTATTGATTTTTGTATAATGTCCAATTGTTTATATTCAGATTATATGTGGTTAGGGTCAGGATGTGTTGTGTCCAATTGTTTTTCTGTGTCCTTTAGGGTTAGGATTGGTGAGGGGGTCGGGATACCCCCAGCCCAGTGGCCAAAGAACCTCCTGAGGGAGCCTTCAGGGAACCCCGCGCTACCCAAGCGGGCGGACAGGCGGCACTGGCGGGTTAGGGGAAATCAAGTTTGGGAGTCCGGTCCCCGAAGGGGGCCGGGCTCCTATGCACTGTCCATACCTGTTCCCATCCCGGGCGTCAAGGTCCCCCATAGCATGCCCCAAGAGGCTGTGATCGTCCAACGGACTGGTATGATGTCCTTGTCCCGTTTCCAAAAATTACCCGTAGGTAGGTTATTATTATAATTTTTATAATTTTGTGTTTTGTGTTATGTGTTTTAATCATGTACTTGTGTGTCATTGGGCCGTCGCGACGTTTCGGCCGGTTTAGGCCTTCCTCAGGCTGGCCCAACGTGTGTGTCTGTGTGTTGTCTGCGTGCCTCTCTTGGCTTTTATAGTGTGCTGTCTCCTCCCACTCTCGGGTTTTCCGTTTCATTCTTTTTCTGTTTAATATTCTTAATGTTTTTGTCCTTTCTTTTCTTTGGCTTTCTTTGTTTTTATATTTTTAATGGCACCCCCTTCTTTAAATGTCCTTTCCAGTATTTGTCTTACGTTATTTATGGCACCCCCTTCTTATTTGTCCTTTCCTGTGGTTTTTACGTGACTTTATGATTTTATTCCTTTCTTTGTAACCATCCTGTCCCACCTTCCTTTGTCCTTGTTATGTCCTCCTCTGTGACCTTTTGTGTGATGTCCAATTGTTTTATGTCCTCCAAGTCCTCCTTATATTTTTCTGTCCCGATTATGTGTTTCTCGTTTTGGCTTGTCCAATTGTTTTGTATCCTCCAAATCCTCCTTTTAATTTCTTGTCCTAATTATATGTATGTCTTTATTGACTTTTGTGTTTTGTCCAATTGTTTTGTGTCCTCCACGTCCTCCTTTTATTGTTTTGTCCTAATTACGTGTTTGTCTTATTGACCTTTGTATTATGTCCAATTAGTTTGTGTCCTCCAATTCCTCCTTTAATTGTTTAGTCCTAATTCTGTGTTTGTCTTTATTGATTTTTGTATAATGTCCAATTGTTTATATTCAGATTATATGTGGTTAGGGTCAGGATGTGTTGTGTCCAATTGTTTTTCTGTGTCCTTTAGGGTTAGGATTGGTGAGGGGGTCGGGATACCCCCAGCCCAGTGGCCAAAGAACCTCCTGAGGGAGCCTTCAGGGAACCCCGCGCTACCCAAGCGGGCGGACAGGCGGCACTGGCGGGTTAGGGGAAATCAAGTTTGGGAGTCCGGTCCCCGAAGGGGGCCGGGCTCCTATGCACTGTCCATACCTGTTCCCATCCCGGGCGTCAAGGTCCCCCATAGCATGCCCCAAGAGGCTGTGATCGTCCAACGGACTGGTATGATGTCCTTGTCCCGTTTCCAAAAATTACCCGTAGGTAGGTTATTATTATAATTTTTATAATTTTGTGTTTTGTGTTATGTGTTTTAATCATGTACTTGTGTGTCATTGGGCCGTCGCGACGTTTCGGCCGGTTTAGGCCTTCCTCAGGCTGGCCCAACGTGTGTGTCTGTGTGTTGTCTGCGTGCCTCTCTTGGCTTTTATAGTGTGCTGTCTCCTCCCACTCTCGGGTTTTCCGTTTCATTCTTTTTCTGTTTAATATTCTTAATGTTTTTGTCCTTTCTTTTCTTTGGCTTTCTTTGTTTTTATATTTTTAATGGCACCCCCTTCTTTAAATGTCCTTTCCAGTATTTGTCTTACGTTATTTATGGCACCCCCTTCTTATTTGTCCTTTCCTGTGGTTTTTACGTGACTTTATGATTTTATTCCTTTCTTTGTAACCATCCTGTCCCACCTTCCTTTGTCCTTGTTATGTCCTCCTCTGTGACCTTTTGTGTGATGTCCAATTGTTTTATGTCCTCCAAGTCCTCCTTATATTTTTCTGTCCCGATTATGTGTTTCTCGTTTTGGCTTGTCCAATTGTTTTGTATCCTCCAAATCCTCCTTTTAATTTCTTGTCCTAATTATATGTATGTCTTTATTGACTTTTGTGTTTTGTCCAATTGTTTTGTGTCCTCCACGTCCTCCTTTTATTGTTTTGTCCTAATTACGTGTTTGTCTTATTGACCTTTGTATTATGTCCAATTAGTTTGTGTCCTCCAATTCCTCCTTTAATTGTTTAGTCCTAATTCTGTGTTTGTCTTTATTGATTTTTGTATAATGTCCAATTGTTTATATTCAGATTATATGTGGTTAGGGTCAGGATGTGTTGTGTCCAATTGTTTTTCTGTGTCCTTTAGGGTTAGGATTGGTGAGGGGGTCGGGATACCCCCAGCCCAGTGGCCAAAGAACCTCCTGAGGGAGCCTTCAGGGAACCCCGCGCTACCCAAGCGGGCGGACAGGCGGCACTGGCGGGTTAGGGGAAATCAAGTTTGGGAGTCCGGTCCCCGAAGGGGGCCGGGCTCCTATGCACTGTCCATACCTGTTCCCATCCCGGGCGTCAAGGTCCCCCATAGCATGCCCCAAGAGGCTGTGATCGTCCAACGGACTGGTATGATGTCCTTGTCCCGTTTCCAAAAATTACCCGTAGGTAGGTTATTATTATAATTTTTATAATTTTGTGTTTTGTGTTATGTGTTTTAATCATGTACTTGTGTGTCATTGGGCCGTCGCGACGTTTCGGCCGGTTTAGGCCTTCCTCAGGCTGGCCCAACGTGTGTGTCTGTGTGTTGTCTGCGTGCCTCTCTTGGCTTTTATAGTGTGCTGTCTCCTCCCACTCTCGGGTTTTCCGTTTCATTCTTTTTCTGTTTAATATTCTTAATGTTTTTGTCCTTTCTTTTCTTTGGCTTTCTTTGTTTTTATATTTTTAATGGCACCCCCTTCTTTAAATGTCCTTTCCAGTATTTGTCTTACGTTATTTATGGCACCCCCTTCTTATTTGTCCTTTCCTGTGGTTTTTACGTGACTTTATGATTTTATTCCTTTCTTTGTAACCATCCTGTCCCACCTTCCTTTGTCCTTGTTATGTCCTCCTCTGTGACCTTTTGTGTGATGTCCAATTGTTTTATGTCCTCCAAGTCCTCCTTATATTTTTCTGTCCCGATTATGTGTTTCTCGTTTTGGCTTGTCCAATTGTTTTGTATCCTCCAAATCCTCCTTTTAATTTCTTGTCCTAATTATATGTATGTCTTTATTGACTTTTGTGTTTTGTCCAATTGTTTTGTGTCCTCCACGTCCTCCTTTTATTGTTTTGTCCTAATTACGTGTTTGTCTTATTGACCTTTGTATTATGTCCAATTAGTTTGTGTCCTCCAATTCCTCCTTTAATTGTTTAGTCCTAATTCTGTGTTTGTCTTTATTGATTTTTGTATAATGTCCAATTGTTTATATTCAGATTATATGTGGTTAGGGTCAGGATGTGTTGTGTCCAATTGTTTTTCTGTGTCCTTTAGGGTTAGGATTGGTGAGGGGGTCGGGATACCCCCAGCCCAGTGGCCAAAGAACCTCCTGAGGGAGCCTTCAGGGAACCCCGCGCTACCCAAGCGGGCGGACAGGCGGCACTGGCGGGTTAGGGGAAATCAAGTTTGGGAGTCCGGTCCCCGAAGGGGGCCGGGCTCCTATGCACTGTCCATACCTGTTCCCATCCCGGGCGTCAAGGTCCCCCATAGCATGCCCCAAGAGGCTGTGATCGTCCAACGGACTGGTATGATGTCCTTGTCCCGTTTCCAAAAATTACCCGTAGGTAGGTTATTATTATAATTTTTATAATTTTGTGTTTTGTGTTATGTGTTTTAATCATGTACTTGTGTGTCATTGGGCCGTCGCGACGTTTCGGCCGGTTTAGGCCTTCCTCAGGCTGGCCCAACGTGTGTGTCTGTGTGTTGTCTGCGTGCCTCTCTTGGCTTTTATAGTGTGCTGTCTCCTCCCACTCTCGGGTTTTCCGTTTCATTCTTTTTCTGTTTAATATTCTTAATGTTTTTGTCCTTTCTTTTCTTTGGCTTTCTTTGTTTTTATATTTTTAATGGCACCCCCTTCTTTAAATGTCCTTTCCAGTATTTGTCTTACGTTATTTATGGCACCCCCTTCTTATTTGTCCTTTCCTGTGGTTTTTACGTGACTTTATGATTTTATTCCTTTCTTTGTAACCATCCTGTCCCACCTTCCTTTGTCCTTGTTATGTCCTCCTCTGTGACCTTTTGTGTGATGTCCAATTGTTTTATGTCCTCCAAGTCCTCCTTATATTTTTCTGTCCCGATTATGTGTTTCTCGTTTTGGCTTGTCCAATTGTTTTGTATCCTCCAAATCCTCCTTTTAATTTCTTGTCCTAATTATATGTATGTCTTTATTGACTTTTGTGTTTTGTCCAATTGTTTTGTGTCCTCCACGTCCTCCTTTTATTGTTTTGTCCTAATTACGTGTTTGTCTTATTGACCTTTGTATTATGTCCAATTAGTTTGTGTCCTCCAATTCCTCCTTTAATTGTTTAGTCCTAATTCTGTGTTTGTCTTTATTGATTTTTGTATAATGTCCAATTGTTTATATTCAGATTATATGTGGTTAGGGTCAGGATGTGTTGTGTCCAATTGTTTTTCTGTGTCCTTTAGGGTTAGGATTGGTGAGGGGGTCGGGATACCCCCAGCCCAGTGGCCAAAGAACCTCCTGAGGGAGCCTTCAGGGAACCCCGCGCTACCCAAGCGGGCGGACAGGCGGCACTGGCGGGTTAGGGGAAATCAAGTTTGGGAGTCCGGTCCCCGAAGGGGGCCGGGCTCCTATGCACTGTCCATACCTGTTCCCATCCCGGGCGTCAAGGTCCCCCATAGCATGCCCCAAGAGGCTGTGATCGTCCAACGGACTGGTATGATGTCCTTGTCCCGTTTCCAAAAATTACCCGTAGGTAGGTTATTATTATAATTTTTATAATTTTGTGTTTTGTGTTATGTGTTTTAATCATGTACTTGTGTGTCATTGGGCCGTCGCGACGTTTCGGCCGGTTTAGGCCTTCCTCAGGCTGGCCCAACGTGTGTGTCTGTGTGTTGTCTGCGTGCCTCTCTTGGCTTTTATAGTGTGCTGTCTCCTCCCACTCTCGGGTTTTCCGTTTCATTCTTTTTCTGTTTAATATTCTTAATGTTTTTGTCCTTTCTTTTCTTTGGCTTTCTTTGTTTTTATATTTTTAATGGCACCCCCTTCTTTAAATGTCCTTTCCAGTATTTGTCTTACGTTATTTATGGCACCCCCTTCTTATTTGTCCTTTCCTGTGGTTTTTACGTGACTTTATGATTTTATTCCTTTCTTTGTAACCATCCTGTCCCACCTTCCTTTGTCCTTGTTATGTCCTCCTCTGTGACCTTTTGTGTGATGTCCAATTGTTTTATGTCCTCCAAGTCCTCCTTATATTTTTCTGTCCCGATTATGTGTTTCTCGTTTTGGCTTGTCCAATTGTTTTGTATCCTCCAAATCCTCCTTTTAATTTCTTGTCCTAATTATATGTATGTCTTTATTGACTTTTGTGTTTTGTCCAATTGTTTTGTGTCCTCCACGTCCTCCTTTTATTGTTTTGTCCTAATTACGTGTTTGTCTTATTGACCTTTGTATTATGTCCAATTAGTTTGTGTCCTCCAATTCCTCCTTTAATTGTTTAGTCCTAATTCTGTGTTTGTCTTTATTGATTTTTGTATAATGTCCAATTGTTTATATTCAGATTATATGTGGTTAGGGTCAGGATGTGTTGTGTCCAATTGTTTTTCTGTGTCCTTTAGGGTTAGGATTGGTGAGGGGGTCGGGATACCCCCAGCCCAGTGGCCAAAGAACCTCCTGAGGGAGCCTTCAGGGAACCCCGCGCTACCCAAGCGGGCGGACAGGCGGCACTGGCGGGTTAGGGGAAATCAAGTTTGGGAGTCCGGTCCCCGAAGGGGGCCGGGCTCCTATGCACTGTCCATACCTGTTCCCATCCCGGGCGTCAAGGTCCCCCATAGCATGCCCCAAGAGGCTGTGATCGTCCAACGGACTGGTATGATGTCCTTGTCCCGTTTCCAAAAATTACCCGTAGGTAGGTTATTATTATAATTTTTATAATTTTGTGTTTTGTGTTATGTGTTTTAATCATGTACTTGTGTGTCATTGGGCCGTCGCGACGTTTCGGCCGGTTTAGGCCTTCCTCAGGCTGGCCCAACGTGTGTGTCTGTGTGTTGTCTGCGTGCCTCTCTTGGCTTTTATAGTGTGCTGTCTCCTCCCACTCTCGGGTTTTCCGTTTCATTCTTTTTCTGTTTAATATTCTTAATGTTTTTGTCCTTTCTTTTCTTTGGCTTTCTTTGTTTTTATATTTTTAATGGCACCCCCTTCTTTAAATGTCCTTTCCAGTATTTGTCTTACGTTATTTATGGCACCCCCTTCTTATTTGTCCTTTCCTGTGGTTTTTACGTGACTTTATGATTTTATTCCTTTCTTTGTAACCATCCTGTCCCACCTTCCTTTGTCCTTGTTATGTCCTCCTCTGTGACCTTTTGTGTGATGTCCAATTGTTTTATGTCCTCCAAGTCCTCCTTATATTTTTCTGTCCCGATTATGTGTTTCTCGTTTTGGCTTGTCCAATTGTTTTGTATCCTCCAAATCCTCCTTTTAATTTCTTGTCCTAATTATATGTATGTCTTTATTGACTTTTGTGTTTTGTCCAATTGTTTTGTGTCCTCCACGTCCTCCTTTTATTGTTTTGTCCTAATTACGTGTTTGTCTTATTGACCTTTGTATTATGTCCAATTAGTTTGTGTCCTCCAATTCCTCCTTTAATTGTTTAGTCCTAATTCTGTGTTTGTCTTTATTGATTTTTGTATAATGTCCAATTGTTTATATTCAGATTATATGTGGTTAGGGTCAGGATGTGTTGTGTCCAATTGTTTTTCTGTGTCCTTTAGGGTTAGGATTGGTGAGGGGGTCGGGATACCCCCAGCCCAGTGGCCAAAGAACCTCCTGAGGGAGCCTTCAGGGAACCCCGCGCTACCCAAGCGGGCGGACAGGCGGCACTGGCGGGTTAGGGGAAATCAAGTTTGGGAGTCCGGTCCCCGAAGGGGGCCGGGCTCCTATGCACTGTCCATACCTGTTCCCATCCCGGGCGTCAAGGTCCCCCATAGCATGCCCCAAGAGGCTGTGATCGTCCAACGGACTGGTATGATGTCCTTGTCCCGTTTCCAAAAATTACCCGTAGGTAGGTTATTATTATAATTTTTATAATTTTGTGTTTTGTGTTATGTGTTTTAATCATGTACTTGTGTGTCATTGGGCCGTCGCGACGTTTCGGCCGGTTTAGGCCTTCCTCAGGCTGGCCCAACGTGTGTGTCTGTGTGTTGTCTGCGTGCCTCTCTTGGCTTTTATAGTGTGCTGTCTCCTCCCACTCTCGGGTTTTCCGTTTCATTCTTTTTCTGTTTAATATTCTTAATGTTTTTGTCCTTTCTTTTCTTTGGCTTTCTTTGTTTTTATATTTTTAATGGCACCCCCTTCTTTAAATGTCCTTTCCAGTATTTGTCTTACGTTATTTATGGCACCCCCTTCTTATTTGTCCTTTCCTGTGGTTTTTACGTGACTTTATGATTTTATTCCTTTCTTTGTAACCATCCTGTCCCACCTTCCTTTGTCCTTGTTATGTCCTCCTCTGTGACCTTTTGTGTGATGTCCAATTGTTTTATGTCCTCCAAGTCCTCCTTATATTTTTCTGTCCCGATTATGTGTTTCTCGTTTTGGCTTGTCCAATTGTTTTGTATCCTCCAAATCCTCCTTTTAATTTCTTGTCCTAATTATATGTATGTCTTTATTGACTTTTGTGTTTTGTCCAATTGTTTTGTGTCCTCCACGTCCTCCTTTTATTGTTTTGTCCTAATTACGTGTTTGTCTTATTGACCTTTGTATTATGTCCAATTAGTTTGTGTCCTCCAATTCCTCCTTTAATTGTTTAGTCCTAATTCTGTGTTTGTCTTTATTGATTTTTGTATAATGTCCAATTGTTTATATTCAGATTATATGTGGTTAGGGTCAGGATGTGTTGTGTCCAATTGTTTTTCTGTGTCCTTTAGGGTTAGGATTGGTGAGGGGGTCGGGATACCCCCAGCCCAGTGGCCAAAGAACCTCCTGAGGGAGCCTTCAGGGAACCCCGCGCTACCCAAGCGGGCGGACAGGCGGCACTGGCGGGTTAGGGGAAATCAAGTTTGGGAGTCCGGTCCCCGAAGGGGGCCGGGCTCCTATGCACTGTCCATACCTGTTCCCATCCCGGGCGTCAAGGTCCCCCATAGCATGCCCCAAGAGGCTGTGATCGTCCAACGGACTGGTATGATGTCCTTGTCCCGTTTCCAAAAATTACCCGTAGGTAGGTTATTATTATAATTTTTATAATTTTGTGTTTTGTGTTATGTGTTTTAATCATGTACTTGTGTGTCATTGGGCCGTCGCGACGTTTCGGCCGGTTTAGGCCTTCCTCAGGCTGGCCCAACGTGTGTGTCTGTGTGTTGTCTGCGTGCCTCTCTTGGCTTTTATAGTGTGCTGTCTCCTCCCACTCTCGGGTTTTCCGTTTCATTCTTTTTCTGTTTAATATTCTTAATGTTTTTGTCCTTTCTTTTCTTTGGCTTTCTTTGTTTTTATATTTTTAATGGCACCCCCTTCTTTAAATGTCCTTTCCAGTATTTGTCTTACGTTATTTATGGCACCCCCTTCTTATTTGTCCTTTCCTGTGGTTTTTACGTGACTTTATGATTTTATTCCTTTCTTTGTAACCATCCTGTCCCACCTTCCTTTGTCCTTGTTATGTCCTCCTCTGTGACCTTTTGTGTGATGTCCAATTGTTTTATGTCCTCCAAGTCCTCCTTATATTTTTCTGTCCCGATTATGTGTTTCTCGTTTTGGCTTGTCCAATTGTTTTGTATCCTCCAAATCCTCCTTTTAATTTCTTGTCCTAATTATATGTATGTCTTTATTGACTTTTGTGTTTTGTCCAATTGTTTTGTGTCCTCCACGTCCTCCTTTTATTGTTTTGTCCTAATTACGTGTTTGTCTTATTGACCTTTGTATTATGTCCAATTAGTTTGTGTCCTCCAATTCCTCCTTTAATTGTTTAGTCCTAATTCTGTGTTTGTCTTTATTGATTTTTGTATAATGTCCAATTGTTTATATTCAGATTATATGTGGTTAGGGTCAGGATGTGTTGTGTCCAATTGTTTTTCTGTGTCCTTTAGGGTTAGGATTGGTGAGGGGGTCGGGATACCCCCAGCCCAGTGGCCAAAGAACCTCCTGAGGGAGCCTTCAGGGAACCCCGCGCTACCCAAGCGGGCGGACAGGCGGCACTGGCGGGTTAGGGGAAATCAAGTTTGGGAGTCCGGTCCCCGAAGGGGGCCGGGCTCCTATGCACTGTCCATACCTGTTCCCATCCCGGGCGTCAAGGTCCCCCATAGCATGCCCCAAGAGGCTGTGATCGTCCAACGGACTGGTATGATGTCCTTGTCCCGTTTCCAAAAATTACCCGTAGGTAGGTTATTATTATAATTTTTATAATTTTGTGTTTTGTGTTATGTGTTTTAATCATGTACTTGTGTGTCATTGGGCCGTCGCGACGTTTCGGCCGGTTTAGGCCTTCCTCAGGCTGGCCCAACGTGTGTGTCTGTGTGTTGTCTGCGTGCCTCTCTTGGCTTTTATAGTGTGCTGTCTCCTCCCACTCTCGGGTTTTCCGTTTCATTCTTTTTCTGTTTAATATTCTTAATGTTTTTGTCCTTTCTTTTCTTTGGCTTTCTTTGTTTTTATATTTTTAATGGCACCCCCTTCTTTAAATGTCCTTTCCAGTATTTGTCTTACGTTATTTATGGCACCCCCTTCTTATTTGTCCTTTCCTGTGGTTTTTACGTGACTTTATGATTTTATTCCTTTCTTTGTAACCATCCTGTCCCACCTTCCTTTGTCCTTGTTATGTCCTCCTCTGTGACCTTTTGTGTGATGTCCAATTGTTTTATGTCCTCCAAGTCCTCCTTATATTTTTCTGTCCCGATTATGTGTTTCTCGTTTTGGCTTGTCCAATTGTTTTGTATCCTCCAAATCCTCCTTTTAATTTCTTGTCCTAATTATATGTATGTCTTTATTGACTTTTGTGTTTTGTCCAATTGTTTTGTGTCCTCCACGTCCTCCTTTTATTGTTTTGTCCTAATTACGTGTTTGTCTTATTGACCTTTGTATTATGTCCAATTAGTTTGTGTCCTCCAATTCCTCCTTTAATTGTTTAGTCCTAATTCTGTGTTTGTCTTTATTGATTTTTGTATAATGTCCAATTGTTTATATTCAGATTATATGTGGTTAGGGTCAGGATGTGTTGTGTCCAATTGTTTTTCTGTGTCCTTTAGGGTTAGGATTGGTGAGGGGGTCGGGATACCCCCAGCCCAGTGGCCAAAGAACCTCCTGAGGGAGCCTTCAGGGAACCCCGCGCTACCCAAGCGGGCGGACAGGCGGCACTGGCGGGTTAGGGGAAATCAAGTTTGGGAGTCCGGTCCCCGAAGGGGGCCGGGCTCCTATGCACTGTCCATACCTGTTCCCATCCCGGGCGTCAAGGTCCCCCATAGCATGCCCCAAGAGGCTGTGATCGTCCAACGGACTGGTATGATGTCCTTGTCCCGTTTCCAAAAATTACCCGTAGGTAGGTTATTATTATAATTTTTATAATTTTGTGTTTTGTGTTATGTGTTTTAATCATGTACTTGTGTGTCATTGGGCCGTCGCGACGTTTCGGCCGGTTTAGGCCTTCCTCAGGCTGGCCCAACGTGTGTGTCTGTGTGTTGTCTGCGTGCCTCTCTTGGCTTTTATAGTGTGCTGTCTCCTCCCACTCTCGGGTTTTCCGTTTCATTCTTTTTCTGTTTAATATTCTTAATGTTTTTGTCCTTTCTTTTCTTTGGCTTTCTTTGTTTTTATATTTTTAATGGCACCCCCTTCTTTAAATGTCCTTTCCAGTATTTGTCTTACGTTATTTATGGCACCCCCTTCTTATTTGTCCTTTCCTGTGGTTTTTACGTGACTTTATGATTTTATTCCTTTCTTTGTAACCATCCTGTCCCACCTTCCTTTGTCCTTGTTATGTCCTCCTCTGTGACCTTTTGTGTGATGTCCAATTGTTTTATGTCCTCCAAGTCCTCCTTATATTTTTCTGTCCCGATTATGTGTTTCTCGTTTTGGCTTGTCCAATTGTTTTGTATCCTCCAAATCCTCCTTTTAATTTCTTGTCCTAATTATATGTATGTCTTTATTGACTTTTGTGTTTTGTCCAATTGTTTTGTGTCCTCCACGTCCTCCTTTTATTGTTTTGTCCTAATTACGTGTTTGTCTTATTGACCTTTGTATTATGTCCAATTAGTTTGTGTCCTCCAATTCCTCCTTTAATTGTTTAGTCCTAATTCTGTGTTTGTCTTTATTGATTTTTGTATAATGTCCAATTGTTTATATTCAGATTATATGTGGTTAGGGTCAGGATGTGTTGTGTCCAATTGTTTTTCTGTGTCCTTTAGGGTTAGGATTGGTGAGGGGGTCGGGATACCCCCAGCCCAGTGGCCAAAGAACCTCCTGAGGGAGCCTTCAGGGAACCCCGCGCTACCCAAGCGGGCGGACAGGCGGCACTGGCGGGTTAGGGGAAATCAAGTTTGGGAGTCCGGTCCCCGAAGGGGGCCGGGCTCCTATGCACTGTCCATACCTGTTCCCATCCCGGGCGTCAAGGTCCCCCATAGCATGCCCCAAGAGGCTGTGATCGTCCAACGGACTGGTATGATGTCCTTGTCCCGTTTCCAAAAATTACCCGTAGGTAGGTTATTATTATAATTTTTATAATTTTGTGTTTTGTGTTATGTGTTTTAATCATGTACTTGTGTGTCATTGGGCCGTCGCGACGTTTCGGCCGGTTTAGGCCTTCCTCAGGCTGGCCCAACGTGTGTGTCTGTGTGTTGTCTGCGTGCCTCTCTTGGCTTTTATAGTGTGCTGTCTCCTCCCACTCTCGGGTTTTCCGTTTCATTCTTTTTCTGTTTAATATTCTTAATGTTTTTGTCCTTTCTTTTCTTTGGCTTTCTTTGTTTTTATATTTTTAATGGCACCCCCTTCTTTAAATGTCCTTTCCAGTATTTGTCTTACGTTATTTATGGCACCCCCTTCTTATTTGTCCTTTCCTGTGGTTTTTACGTGACTTTATGATTTTATTCCTTTCTTTGTAACCATCCTGTCCCACCTTCCTTTGTCCTTGTTATGTCCTCCTCTGTGACCTTTTGTGTGATGTCCAATTGTTTTATGTCCTCCAAGTCCTCCTTATATTTTTCTGTCCCGATTATGTGTTTCTCGTTTTGGCTTGTCCAATTGTTTTGTATCCTCCAAATCCTCCTTTTAATTTCTTGTCCTAATTATATGTATGTCTTTATTGACTTTTGTGTTTTGTCCAATTGTTTTGTGTCCTCCACGTCCTCCTTTTATTGTTTTGTCCTAATTACGTGTTTGTCTTATTGACCTTTGTATTATGTCCAATTAGTTTGTGTCCTCCAATTCCTCCTTTAATTGTTTAGTCCTAATTCTGTGTTTGTCTTTATTGATTTTTGTATAATGTCCAATTGTTTATATTCAGATTATATGTGGTTAGGGTCAGGATGTGTTGTGTCCAATTGTTTTTCTGTGTCCTTTAGGGTTAGGATTGGTGAGGGGGTCGGGATACCCCCAGCCCAGTGGCCAAAGAACCTCCTGAGGGAGCCTTCAGGGAACCCCGCGCTACCCAAGCGGGCGGACAGGCGGCACTGGCGGGTTAGGGGAAATCAAGTTTGGGAGTCCGGTCCCCGAAGGGGGCCGGGCTCCTATGCACTGTCCATACCTGTTCCCATCCCGGGCGTCAAGGTCCCCCATAGCATGCCCCAAGAGGCTGTGATCGTCCAACGGACTGGTATGATGTCCTTGTCCCGTTTCCAAAAATTACCCGTAGGTAGGTTATTATTATAATTTTTATAATTTTGTGTTTTGTGTTATGTGTTTTAATCATGTACTTGTGTGTCATTGGGCCGTCGCGACGTTTCGGCCGGTTTAGGCCTTCCTCAGGCTGGCCCAACGTGTGTGTCTGTGTGTTGTCTGCGTGCCTCTCTTGGCTTTTATAGTGTGCTGT
>NW_027490065.1:354431-356931 GCF_041146795.1 Maylandia zebra | reverse complement strand
CTACTCATTACCCTTAGACTGCTCAACTGGAGAGGGGAGAAAAAAAGGCCCTGGCCGAGGTGGTGAGTCGGCCTCCTCTCTCCCTCACGGTTGAAAAAGATGTGCTCCTGGCGCACTGGCCCTGCTGAAAATCTCTCTCCATTTGGCCGAGGCAGAGAGTCGGCCTCCTCTCTCCCTTACGGTCGAAAAAGATGTGCTGCTGTCGAACTGGCCATTACATCCTCACCTGATCTAGTCCCCCATTAGATCCGCCCCCCCACCGCAGTTACCCCGTACCACATATCTAGCACGGACCTTGACCTCCAGCAGGCCCCGGGGACCCACATTACCCCCCCTTCCCCCTGCAGTTACCCTGTACCACATGTCTAGCATGGACCTTGACTTCCAGCAGGCCCCGTGGACCCACATTACCCCCCCCTGCAGTTACCCTGTGCCACATATCTAGCATGGACCTGGACCTCCAGCAGGCCCTGGGGACCCACATACTCCCCTGCTCTACTCCCCCACTAGCTTTCCTTTCTTGCAGTTACGCTCCAGCGCATATCCAGCATGGACCTTGACCTCCAGCAGGCCCCGTGAACCCACATTACCCCCCCCCTCCTGCAGTTAACCCTGTACCACATATCTAGCACGGACCTTGACCTCCAGCAGGCCCCGTGGACCCACATTACCCCCCCCCCCCCTGCAGTTACCCTGTGCCACATGTCTAGCATGGACCTTGACTTCCAGCAGGCCCCGGGGACCCACATTACCCCCCCCCCCCCCCCCCCCCTCCTGCAGTTAACCCTGTACCACATATCTAGCACGGACCTTGACCTCCAGCAGGCCCCGTGGACCCACATTACCCCCCCCCCCCTGCAGTTACCCTGTGCCACATGTCTAGCATGGACCTGGACCTCCAGCAGGCCCCGGGGACCCACACTTAAGCCCCCTCCCACTAACAAAGCAGAACACCACTGGCAAAATCCTCGTGCCCCTGGTACTCCAGAAAGCACATTGAAATGTGCCCCTGGTACACTGCGCAGAAGAACTGCCGCACACACACACACACACACGCACGCACGCACGCACGCACGCACGCACGCACGCACACACGCACGCACTGCTTGTGCCTATGGTACGACAATTTTTCTCGTGCCTATGGTACGACAACTTTTCTCGTGCCTATGGTACAACAATTTTTCTCGTGCCTATGGTACAACAACTTTTTGCCGTGCCCCTGGTACACCGCTCACTAGCACTTTGCCACACAAACTCTCCTCGTGCCTATGGTACGACAACTTTTCTCGTGCCTATGGTACAACAACTTTCCTCCGTGCCCCTGGTACGACAGCTTTTCTCGTGCCTATGGTACAACAACTTTTCGCCGTGCCCCTGGTACACCGCTCAGTAGCACTTTGCCACACAAACTCTCCTCGTGCCTATGGTACGACAACTTTTCTCGTGCCTATGGTACAACAACTTTCCTCCGTGCCCCTGGTACGACAGCTTTTCTTGTGCCTATGGTACAACAACTTTTCTCGTGCCTATGGTACAACAACTTTTCGCCGTGCCCCTGGTACACCGCTCAGTAGCACTTTGCCACACACACACTCTCCTCGTGCCTATGGTACGACAACTTTTCTCGTGCCTATGGTACAACAACTTTCCTCCGTGCCCCTGGTACGACAGCTTTTCTTGTGCCTATGGTACAACAACTTTTCTCGTGCCTATGGTACAACAACTTTTCGCCGTGCCCCTGGTACACCGCTCAGTAGCACTTTGCCACACACACACTCTCCTCGTGCCTATGGTACGACAACTTTTCTCGTGCCTATGGTACAACAACTTTCCTCCGTGCCCCTGGTACGACAGCTTTTCTCGTGCCTATGGTACAACAACTTTTCTCGTGCCTATGGTACAACAACTTTTCGCCGTGCCCCTGGTACACCGCTCAGTAGCACTTTGCCACACACGCACACTCCTCGTACCTATGGTACGACAACTTTTCTCGTGCCTATGGTACGACAACTTTTCTCGTGCCTATGGTACAACAACTTTTCGCCGTGCCCCTGGTACACCGCTCAGTAGCACTTTGCCACACAAACTCTCCTCGTGCCTATGGTACGACAACTTTTCTCGTGCCTATGGTACAACAACTTTCCTCCGTGCCCCTGGTATGACAGCTTTTCTCGTGCCTATGGTACAACAACTTTTCTCGTGCCTATGGTACAACAACTTTTCGCCCTGCCCCTGGTACACCGCTCAGTAGCACTTTGCCACACACACACACCACTCGTGCCTATGGTACGACAACTTTTCTCGTGCCTATGGTACGACAACTTTTCTCGTGCCTATGGTACAACAACCTTTCCCCGTGCCCCTGGGACACTGCGCAGAAAGTCTTTGCCACACACACACACCACTCGTGCCTATGGTACGACAACAGGCCCCGGGGACCTACATCGCACCTTGCTCTTGCCTCCCTTACAGCTGAAAAAGGTCCATGCCTGTGCCCTGG
>NW_027490065.1:284265-286765 GCF_041146795.1 Maylandia zebra | reverse complement strand
TCGCGCTGTAACCCCCGGCCAGCGCTAGAGGCGAGCCTGCGGGCCGGAGGAGCTGACCGCCCGAAGGCGCCGGCGAAGGTGCCGGGCCCGGCGGCAGCCCTCTGATGGCAGGCCACGTTTGCCAGTCGATCGGGGTGGGAGGGAAGGCTGGCAGGCAGGTGGGCCGGAAGAGGAGGCTGCTGTGGCAGCAACTCGCTCTCTCGCGCCGTCCCAGTGCCGTCCGAGCGTTGCCGAGGGTGTCTGCTGACTTGCGCATCTTCAGACACCCGTCTCCCATAAATGACGGAGGGCACCTTTGCTACTCATTACCCTTAGACTGCTCAACTGGAGAGGGGAGAAAAAAAGGCCCTGGCCGAGGTGGTGAGTCGGCCTCCTCTCTCCCTCACGGTTGAAAAAGATGTGCTCCTGGCGCACTGGCCCTGCTGAAAATCTCTCTCCATTTGGCCGAGGCAGAGAGTCGGCCTCCTCTCTCCCTTACGGTCGAAAAAGATGTGCTGCTGTCGAACTGGCCATTACATCCTCACCTGATCTAGTCCCCCATTAGATCCGCCCCCCCACCGCAGTTACCCCGTACCACATATCTAGCACGGACCTTGACCTCCAGCAGGCCCCGGGGACCCACATTACCCCCCCCCCCCCCCCCCCCCCTTCCCCCTGCAGTTACCCTGTACCACATGTCTAGCATGGACCTTGACTTCCAGCAGGCCCCGTGGACCCACATTACCCCCCCCTGCAGTTACCCTGTGCCACATATCTAGCATGGACCTGGACCTCCAGCAGGCCCTGGGGACCCACATACTCCCCTGCTCTACTCCCCCACTAGCTTTCCTTTCTTGCAGTTACGCTCCAGCGCATATCCAGCATGGACCTTGACCTCCAGCAGGCCCCGTGAACCCACATTACCCCCCCCCCTCCTGCAGTTAACCCTGTACCACATATCTAGCACGGACCTTGACCTCCAGCAGGCCCCGTGGACCCACATTACCCCCCCCCCCCCCCCCTGCAGTTACCCTGTGCCACATGTCTAGCATGGACCTTGACTTCCAGCAGGCCCCGGGGACCCACATTACCCCCCCCCCCCCCCTCCTGCAGTTAACCCTGTACCACATATCTAGCACGGACCTTGACCTCCAGCAGGCCCCGTGGACCCACATTACCCCCCCCCCCTGCAGTTACCCTGTGCCACATGTCTAGCATGGACCTGGACCTCCAGCAGGCCCCGGGGACCCACACTTAAGCCCCCTCCCACTAACAAAGCAGAACACCACTGGCAAAATCCTCGTGCCCCTGGTACTCCAGAAAGCACATTGAAATGTGCCCCTGGTACACTGCGCAGAAGAACTGCCGCACACACACACACACACACGCACGCACGCACGCACGCACGCACGCACGCACGCACTGCTTGTGCCTATGGTACGACAACTTTTCTCGTGCCTATGGTACGACAATTTTTCTCGTGCCTATGGTACAACAACTTTTTGCCGTGCCCCTGGTACACCGCTCACTAGCACTTTGCCACACAAACTCTCCTCGTGCCTATGGTACGACAACTTTTCTCGTGCCTATGGTACAACAACTTTCCTCCGTGCCCCTGGTACGACAGCTTTTCTCGTGCCTATGGTACAACAACTTTTCGCCGTGCCCCTGGTACACCGCTCAGTAGCACTTTGCCACACAAACTCTCCTCGTGCCTATGGTACGACAACTTTTCTCGTGCCTATGGTACAACAACTTTCCTCCGTGCCCCTGGTACGACAGCTTTTCTTGTGCCTATGGTACAACAACTTTTCTCGTGCCTATGGTACAACAACTTTTCGCCGTGCCCCTGGTACACCGCTCAGTAGCACTTTGCCACACACACACTCTCCTCGTGCCTATGGTACGACAACTTTTCTCGTGCCTATGGTACAACAACTTTCCTCCGTGCCCCTGGTACGACAGCTTTTCTTGTGCCTATGGTACAACAACTTTTCTCGTGCCTATGGTACAACAACTTTTCGCCGTGCCCCTGGTACACCGCTCAGTAGCACTTTGCCACACACACACTCTCCTCGTGCCTATGGTACGACAACTTTTCTCGTGCCTATGGTACAACAACTTTCCTCCGTGCCCCTGGTACGACAGCTTTTCTCGTGCCTATGGTACAACAACTTTTCTCGTGCCTATGGTACAACAACTTTTCGCCGTGCCCCTGGTACACCGCTCAGTAGCACTTTGCCGCACACGCACACTCCTCGTACCTATGGTACGACAACTTTTCTCGTGCCTATGGTACGACAACTTTTCTCGTGCCTATGGTACAACAACTTTTCGCCGTGCCCCTGGTACACCGCTCAGTAGCACTTTGCCACACAAACTCTCCTCGTGCCTATGGTACGACAACTTTTCTCGTGCCTATGGTACAACAACTTTCCTCCGTGCCCCTGGTATGACAGCTTTTCTCGTGCCTATGGTACAACAACTTTTCTCGTGCCTATGGTACAACAACTTTTCGCCC
>NW_027490065.1:266707-271665 GCF_041146795.1 Maylandia zebra | reverse complement strand
AGAGAGATTTTCACCTCTAGCGGCACAATACGAATGCCCCCGGCCGTCCCTCTTAATCATGGCCCCAGTTCAGAGAGAAAACCCACAAAATAGAACCGGAGTCCTATTCCATTATTCCTAGCTGCGGTATTCAGGCGACCGGGCCTGCTTTGAACACTCTAATTTTTTCAAAGTAAACGCTTCGGACCCCGCGGGACACTCAGCTAAGAGCATCGAGGGGGCGCCGAGAGGCAGGGGCTGGGACAGACGGTAGCTCGCCTCGCGGCGGACCGTCAGCTCGATCCCGAGATCCAACTACGAGCTTTTTAACTGCAGCAACTTTAAGATACGCTATTGGAGCTGGAATTACCGCGGCTGCTGGCACCAGACTTGCCCTCCAATGGATCCTCGTTAAAGGATTTAAAGTGTACTCATTCCAATTACAGGGCCTCGAAAGAGTCCTGTATTGTTATTTTTCGTCACTACCTCCCCGAGTCGGGAGTGGGTAATTTGCGCGCCTGCTGCCTTCCTTGGATGTGGTAGCCGTTTCTCAGGCTCCCTCTCCGGAATCGAACCCTGATTCCCCGTTACCCGTGGTCACCATGGTAGGCACATAAAGTACCATCGAAAGTTGATAGGGCAGACATTCGAATGAGACGTCGCCGCCACGGAGGGCCAGCGATCGGCTCGAGGTTATCTAGAGTCACCAAAGCGGCCGGGGCGCCCCCGAGAGGACGCCCCGCATGGGTTTTGGGTCTGATAAATGCACGCATACCCGGAGGGTCAGCGCTCGTTTGCATGTATTAGCTCTAGAATTGCCACAGTTATCCAAGTAACGGATGAGCGATCAAAGGAACCATAACTGATTTAATGAGCCATTCGCAGTTTCACTGTACCGGCCGCGTGTACTTAGACCTGCATGGCTTAATCTTTGAGACAAGCATATGCTACTGGCAGGATCAACCAGGTAGCCCCTCAGGCGGCGGCAGCGGCGCGCACGCACGCGCTCGCTCGCTCGCTCGCTCGGGGCTACTGAGCCCTGTTGACCAGGGCGAGGCTTTCCGGACGCACGTGTGGACCGGGGCGAGGGTTCGAGAAACCGTGTTTGCCGGACGGGGCCCCGTCGCCCTCGCGGGGTGGGCAAACTCTGGGTTTGCCTACCCACTCTGCGACGAGGCCCGCCGTGGTATGACCACCGGGACGGACCGGGCGTCTCGGTCTCGCTACCGAGCGATCGCGTCTGGCGGGGGGGGGGAAGCGCGGGGAGGACAGGGCGGGGTCCGAGAACCACCACCCCCTTCGACCTTCGCGCTGTAACCCCCGGCCAGCGCTAGAGGCGAGCCTGCGGGCCGGAGGAGCTGACCGCCCGAAGGCGCCGGCGAAGGTGCCGGGCCCGGCGGCAGCCCTCTGATGGCAGGCCACGTTTGCCAGTCGATCGGGGTGGGAGGGAAGGCTGGCAGGCAGGTGGGCCGGAAGAGGAGGCTGCTGTGGCAGCAACTCGCTCTCTCGCGCCGTCCCAGTGCCGTCCGAGCGTTGCCGAGGGTGTCTGCTGACTTGCGCATCTTCAGACACCCGTCTCCCATAAATGACGGAGGGCACCTTTGCTACTCATTACCCTTAGACTGCTCAACTGGAGAGGGGAGAAAAAAAGGCCCTGGCCGAGGTGGTGAGTCGGCCTCCTCTCTCCCTCACGGTTGAAAAAGATGTGCTCCTGGCGCACTGGCCCTGCTGAAAATCTCTCTCCATTTGGCCGAGGCAGAGAGTCGGCCTCCTCTCTCCCTTACGGTCGAAAAAGATGTGCTGCTGTCGAACTGGCCATTACATCCTCACCTGATCTAGTCCCCCATTAGATCCGCCCCCCCACCGCAGTTACCCCGTACCACATATCTAGCACGGACCTTGACCTCCAGCAGGCCCCGGGGACCCACATTACCCCCCCCCCCCCCCCCCCCCCTTCCCCCTGCAGTTACCCTGTACCACATGTCTAGCATGGACCTTGACTTCCAGCAGGCCCCGTGGACCCACATTACCCCCCCCTGCAGTTACCCTGTGCCACATATCTAGCATGGACCTGGACCTCCAGCAGGCCCTGGGGACCCACATACTCCCCTGCTCTACTCCCCCACTAGCTTTCCTTTCTTGCAGTTACGCTCCAGCGCATATCCAGCATGGACCTTGACCTCCAGCAGGCCCCGTGAACCCACATTACCCCCCCCCCTCCTGCAGTTAACCCTGTACCACATATCTAGCACGGACCTTGACCTCCAGCAGGCCCCGTGGACCCACATTACCCCCCCCCCCCCCCCCCTGCAGTTACCCTGTGCCACATGTCTAGCATGGACCTTGACTTCCAGCAGGCCCCGGGGACCCACATTACCCCCCCCCCCCCTCCTGCAGTTAACCCTGTACCACATATCTAGCACGGACCTTGACCTCCAGCAGGCCCCGTGGACCCACATTACCCCCCCCCCCTGCAGTTACCCTGTGCCACATGTCTAGCATGGACCTGGACCTCCAGCAGGCCCCGGGGACCCACACTTAAGCCCCCTCCCACTAACAAAGCAGAACACCACTGGCAAAATCCTCGTGCCCCTGGTACTCCAGAAAGCACATTGAAATGTGCCCCTGGTACACTGCGCAGAAGAACTGCCGCACACACACACACACACACGCACGCACGCACGCACGCACGCACGCACGCACGCACTGCTTGTGCCTATGGTACGACAACTTTTCTCGTGCCTATGGTACGACAATTTTTCTCGTGCCTATGGTACAACAACTTTTTGCCGTGCCCCTGGTACACCGCTCACTAGCACTTTGCCACACAAACTCTCCTCGTGCCTATGGTACGACAACTTTTCTCGTGCCTATGGTACAACAACTTTCCTCCGTGCCCCTGGTACGACAGCTTTTCTCGTGCCTATGGTACAACAACTTTTCGCCGTGCCCCTGGTACACCGCTCAGTAGCACTTTGCCACACAAACTCTCCTCGTGCCTATGGTACGACAACTTTTCTCGTGCCTATGGTACAACAACTTTCCTCCGTGCCCCTGGTACGACAGCTTTTCTTGTGCCTATGGTACAACAACTTTTCTCGTGCCTATGGTACAACAACTTTTCGCCGTGCCCCTGGTACACCGCTCAGTAGCACTTTGCCACACACACACTCTCCTCGTGCCTATGGTACGACAACTTTTCTCGTGCCTATGGTACAACAACTTTCCTCCGTGCCCCTGGTACGACAGCTTTTCTTGTGCCTATGGTACAACAACTTTTCTCGTGCCTATGGTACAACAACTTTTCGCCGTGCCCCTGGTACACCGCTCAGTAGCACTTTGCCACACACACACTCTCCTCGTGCCTATGGTACGACAACTTTTCTCGTGCCTATGGTACAACAACTTTCCTCCGTGCCCCTGGTACGACAGCTTTTCTCGTGCCTATGGTACAACAACTTTTCTCGTGCCTATGGTACAACAACTTTTCGCCGTGCCCCTGGTACACCGCTCAGTAGCACTTTGCCGCACACGCACACTCCTCGTACCTATGGTACGACAACTTTTCTCGTGCCTATGGTACGACAACTTTTCTCGTGCCTATGGTACAACAACTTTTCGCCGTGCCCCTGGTACACCGCTCAGTAGCACTTTGCCACACAAACTCTCCTCGTGCCTATGGTACGACAACTTTTCTCGTGCCTATGGTACAACAACTTTCCTCCGTGCCCCTGGTATGACAGCTTTTCTCGTGCCTATGGTACAACAACTTTTCTCGTGCCTATGGTACAACAACTTTTCGCCCTGCCCCTGGTACACCGCTCAGTAGCACTTTGCCACACACACACACACCACTCGTGCCTATGGTACGACAACTTTTCTCGTGCCTATGGTACGACAACTTTTCTCGTGCCTATGGTACAACAACCTTTCCCCGTGCCCCTGGGACACTGCGCAGAAAGTCTTTGCCACACACACACACCACTCGTGCCTATGGTACGACAAAAGGCCCCGGGGACCTACATCGCACCTTGCTCTTGCCTCCCTTACAGCTGAAAAAGGTCCATGCCTGTGCCCTGGCCCTGCTGAAATTCCCTCTCCATTTAGCCGAGGCAGTGAGTCGGCCTCCTGTCTCCCTTTACGGTCGAAAAAGATGTGCTCCTGGGCGCGCTGGCCCTGCTGCTACTCACATCGGGCATGGACCTGGACCTCCAGCAGGCCCCGGGGACCTACATCACACCTTGCTCTTGCCTCCCTTACAGCTGAAAAAGGTCCATGCCTGTGCCCTGGCCCTGCTGAAATTCCCTCTCCATTTAGCCGAGGCAGAGAGTCGGCCTCCTCTCTCCTTTACGGTCGAAAAAGATGTGCTCCTGGGCGCGCTGGCCCTGCTGCTACTCACATCGGGCATGGACCTGGACCTCCAGCAGGCCCCGGGGACCTACATCGCACATTGCTCTTCCCTCCCTTGCAGCTGAAAAAGGTCCATGCTTGTGCCCTGGCCCTTCTGAAATTCCCTCTCCATTTAGCCGAGGCAGTGAGTCGGCCTCCTGTCTCCCTTTACGGTCGAAAAAGATGTGCTCCTGGGCGCGCTGGCCCTGCTGCTACTCACATCGGGCATGGACCTGGACCTCCAGCAGGCCCCGGGGACCTACATCACACCTTGCTCTTGCCTCCCTTACAGCTGAAAAAGGTCCATGCTTGTGCCCTGGCCCTTCTGAAATTCCCTCTCCATTTAGCCGAGGCAGTGAGTCGGCCTCCTGTCTCCCTTTACGGTCGAAAAAGATGTGCTCCTGGGCGCGCTGGCCCTGCTGCTACTCACATCGGGCATGGACCTGGACCTCCAGCAGGCCCCGGGGACCTACATCACACCTTGCTCTTGCCTCCCTTACAGCTGAAAAAGGTCCATGCTTGTGCCCTGGCCCTTCTGAAATTCCCTCTCCATTTAGCCGAGGCAGAGAGTCGGCCTCCTGTCTCCCTTT
>NW_027490065.1:254207-256707 GCF_041146795.1 Maylandia zebra | reverse complement strand
ACCCACATTACCCCCCCCCCCCCCCCTCCTGCAGTTAACCCTGTACCACATATCTAGCACGGACCTTGACCTCCAGCAGGCCCCGTGGACCCACATTACCCCCCCCCCCTGCAGTTACCCTGTGCCACATGTCTAGCATGGACCTGGACCTCCAGCAGGCCCCGGGGACCCACACTTAAGCCCCCTCCCACTAACAAAGCAGAACACCACTGGCAAAATCCTCGTGCCCCTGGTACTCCAGAAAGCACATTGAAATGTGCCCCTGGTACACTGCGCAGAAGAACTGCCGCACACACACACACACACACGCACGCACGCACGCACGCACGCACGCACGCACGCACTGCTTGTGCCTATGGTACGACAACTTTTCTCGTGCCTATGGTACGACAATTTTTCTCGTGCCTATGGTACAACAACTTTTTGCCGTGCCCCTGGTACACCGCTCACTAGCACTTTGCCACACAAACTCTCCTCGTGCCTATGGTACGACAACTTTTCTCGTGCCTATGGTACAACAACTTTCCTCCGTGCCCCTGGTACGACAGCTTTTCTCGTGCCTATGGTACAACAACTTTTCGCCGTGCCCCTGGTACACCGCTCAGTAGCACTTTGCCACACAAACTCTCCTCGTGCCTATGGTACGACAACTTTTCTCGTGCCTATGGTACAACAACTTTCCTCCGTGCCCCTGGTACGACAGCTTTTCTTGTGCCTATGGTACAACAACTTTTCTCGTGCCTATGGTACAACAACTTTTCGCCGTGCCCCTGGTACACCGCTCAGTAGCACTTTGCCACACACACACTCTCCTCGTGCCTATGGTACGACAACTTTTCTCGTGCCTATGGTACAACAACTTTCCTCCGTGCCCCTGGTACGACAGCTTTTCTTGTGCCTATGGTACAACAACTTTTCTCGTGCCTATGGTACAACAACTTTTCGCCGTGCCCCTGGTACACCGCTCAGTAGCACTTTGCCACACACACACTCTCCTCGTGCCTATGGTACGACAACTTTTCTCGTGCCTATGGTACAACAACTTTCCTCCGTGCCCCTGGTACGACAGCTTTTCTCGTGCCTATGGTACAACAACTTTTCTCGTGCCTATGGTACAACAACTTTTCGCCGTGCCCCTGGTACACCGCTCAGTAGCACTTTGCCGCACACGCACACTCCTCGTACCTATGGTACGACAACTTTTCTCGTGCCTATGGTACGACAACTTTTCTCGTGCCTATGGTACAACAACTTTTCGCCGTGCCCCTGGTACACCGCTCAGTAGCACTTTGCCACACAAACTCTCCTCGTGCCTATGGTACGACAACTTTTCTCGTGCCTATGGTACAACAACTTTCCTCCGTGCCCCTGGTATGACAGCTTTTCTCGTGCCTATGGTACAACAACTTTTCTCGTGCCTATGGTACAACAACTTTTCGCCCTGCCCCTGGTACACCGCTCAGTAGCACTTTGCCACACACACACACACCACTCGTGCCTATGGTACGACAACTTTTCTCGTGCCTATGGTACGACAACTTTTCTCGTGCCTATGGTACAACAACCTTTCCCCGTGCCCCTGGGACACTGCGCAGAAAGTCTTTGCCACACACACACACCACTCGTGCCTATGGTACGACAAAAGGCCCCGGGGACCTACATCGCACCTTGCTCTTGCCTCCCTTACAGCTGAAAAAGGTCCATGCCTGTGCCCTGGCCCTGCTGAAATTCCCTCTCCATTTAGCCGAGGCAGTGAGTCGGCCTCCTGTCTCCCTTTACGGTCGAAAAAGATGTGCTCCTGGGCGCGCTGGCCCTGCTGCTACTCACATCGGGCATGGACCTGGACCTCCAGCAGGCCCCGGGGACCTACATCACACCTTGCTCTTGCCTCCCTTACAGCTGAAAAAGGTCCATGCCTGTGCCCTGGCCCTGCTGAAATTCCCTCTCCATTTAGCCGAGGCAGAGAGTCGGCCTCCTCTCTCCTTTACGGTCGAAAAAGATGTGCTCCTGGGCGCGCTGGCCCTGCTGCTACTCACATCGGGCATGGACCTGGACCTCCAGCAGGCCCCGGGGACCTACATCGCACATTGCTCTTCCCTCCCTTGCAGCTGAAAAAGGTCCATGCTTGTGCCCTGGCCCTTCTGAAATTCCCTCTCCATTTAGCCGAGGCAGTGAGTCGGCCTCCTGTCTCCCTTTACGGTCGAAAAAGATGTGCTCCTGGGCGCGCTGGCCCTGCTGCTACTCACATCGGGCATGGACCTGGACCTCCAGCAGGCCCCGGGGACCTACATCACACCTTGCTCTTGCCTCCCTTACAGCTGAAAAAGGTCCATGCTTGTGCCCTGGCCCTTCTGAAATTCCCTCTCCATTTAGCCGAGGCAGTGAGTCGGCCTCCTGTCTCCCTTTACGGTCGAAAAAGATGTGCTCCTGGGCGCGCTGGCCCTGCTGCTACTCACATCGGGCATGGACCTGGACCTCCAGCAGGCCCCGGGGACCTACA
>NW_027490065.1:241707-244207 GCF_041146795.1 Maylandia zebra | reverse complement strand
CGCATATCCAGCATGGACCTTGACCTCCAGCAGGCCCCGTGAACCCACATTACCCCCCCCCCTCCTGCAGTTAACCCTGTACCACATATCTAGCACGGACCTTGACCTCCAGCAGGCCCCGTGGACCCACATTACCCCCCCCCCCCCCCCCCTGCAGTTACCCTGTGCCACATGTCTAGCATGGACCTTGACTTCCAGCAGGCCCCGGGGACCCACATTACCCCCCCCCCCCCCCTCCTGCAGTTAACCCTGTACCACATATCTAGCACGGACCTTGACCTCCAGCAGGCCCCGTGGACCCACATTACCCCCCCCCCCTGCAGTTACCCTGTGCCACATGTCTAGCATGGACCTGGACCTCCAGCAGGCCCCGGGGACCCACACTTAAGCCCCCTCCCACTAACAAAGCAGAACACCACTGGCAAAATCCTCGTGCCCCTGGTACTCCAGAAAGCACATTGAAATGTGCCCCTGGTACACTGCGCAGAAGAACTGCCGCACACACACACACACACACGCACGCACGCACGCACGCACGCACGCACGCACGCACTGCTTGTGCCTATGGTACGACAACTTTTCTCGTGCCTATGGTACGACAATTTTTCTCGTGCCTATGGTACAACAACTTTTTGCCGTGCCCCTGGTACACCGCTCACTAGCACTTTGCCACACAAACTCTCCTCGTGCCTATGGTACGACAACTTTTCTCGTGCCTATGGTACAACAACTTTCCTCCGTGCCCCTGGTACGACAGCTTTTCTCGTGCCTATGGTACAACAACTTTTCGCCGTGCCCCTGGTACACCGCTCAGTAGCACTTTGCCACACAAACTCTCCTCGTGCCTATGGTACGACAACTTTTCTCGTGCCTATGGTACAACAACTTTCCTCCGTGCCCCTGGTACGACAGCTTTTCTTGTGCCTATGGTACAACAACTTTTCTCGTGCCTATGGTACAACAACTTTTCGCCGTGCCCCTGGTACACCGCTCAGTAGCACTTTGCCACACACACACTCTCCTCGTGCCTATGGTACGACAACTTTTCTCGTGCCTATGGTACAACAACTTTCCTCCGTGCCCCTGGTACGACAGCTTTTCTTGTGCCTATGGTACAACAACTTTTCTCGTGCCTATGGTACAACAACTTTTCGCCGTGCCCCTGGTACACCGCTCAGTAGCACTTTGCCACACACACACTCTCCTCGTGCCTATGGTACGACAACTTTTCTCGTGCCTATGGTACAACAACTTTCCTCCGTGCCCCTGGTACGACAGCTTTTCTCGTGCCTATGGTACAACAACTTTTCTCGTGCCTATGGTACAACAACTTTTCGCCGTGCCCCTGGTACACCGCTCAGTAGCACTTTGCCGCACACGCACACTCCTCGTACCTATGGTACGACAACTTTTCTCGTGCCTATGGTACGACAACTTTTCTCGTGCCTATGGTACAACAACTTTTCGCCGTGCCCCTGGTACACCGCTCAGTAGCACTTTGCCACACAAACTCTCCTCGTGCCTATGGTACGACAACTTTTCTCGTGCCTATGGTACAACAACTTTCCTCCGTGCCCCTGGTATGACAGCTTTTCTCGTGCCTATGGTACAACAACTTTTCTCGTGCCTATGGTACAACAACTTTTCGCCCTGCCCCTGGTACACCGCTCAGTAGCACTTTGCCACACACACACACACCACTCGTGCCTATGGTACGACAACTTTTCTCGTGCCTATGGTACGACAACTTTTCTCGTGCCTATGGTACAACAACCTTTCCCCGTGCCCCTGGGACACTGCGCAGAAAGTCTTTGCCACACACACACACCACTCGTGCCTATGGTACGACAAAAGGCCCCGGGGACCTACATCGCACCTTGCTCTTGCCTCCCTTACAGCTGAAAAAGGTCCATGCCTGTGCCCTGGCCCTGCTGAAATTCCCTCTCCATTTAGCCGAGGCAGTGAGTCGGCCTCCTGTCTCCCTTTACGGTCGAAAAAGATGTGCTCCTGGGCGCGCTGGCCCTGCTGCTACTCACATCGGGCATGGACCTGGACCTCCAGCAGGCCCCGGGGACCTACATCACACCTTGCTCTTGCCTCCCTTACAGCTGAAAAAGGTCCATGCCTGTGCCCTGGCCCTGCTGAAATTCCCTCTCCATTTAGCCGAGGCAGAGAGTCGGCCTCCTCTCTCCTTTACGGTCGAAAAAGATGTGCTCCTGGGCGCGCTGGCCCTGCTGCTACTCACATCGGGCATGGACCTGGACCTCCAGCAGGCCCCGGGGACCTACATCGCACATTGCTCTTCCCTCCCTTGCAGCTGAAAAAGGTCCATGCTTGTGCCCTGGCCCTTCTGAAATTCCCTCTCCATTTAGCCGAGGCAGTGAGTCGGCCTCCTGTCTCCCTTTACGGTCGAAAAAGATGTGCTCCTGGGCGCGCTGGCCCTGCTGCTACTCACATCGGGCATGGACCTGGACCTCCAGCAGGCCCCGGGGACCTACAT
>NW_027490065.1:229207-231707 GCF_041146795.1 Maylandia zebra | reverse complement strand
CCCCTTCCCCCTGCAGTTACCCTGTACCACATGTCTAGCATGGACCTTGACTTCCAGCAGGCCCCGTGGACCCACATTACCCCCCCCTGCAGTTACCCTGTGCCACATATCTAGCATGGACCTGGACCTCCAGCAGGCCCTGGGGACCCACATACTCCCCTGCTCTACTCCCCCACTAGCTTTCCTTTCTTGCAGTTACGCTCCAGCGCATATCCAGCATGGACCTTGACCTCCAGCAGGCCCCGTGAACCCACATTACCCCCCCCCCTCCTGCAGTTAACCCTGTACCACATATCTAGCACGGACCTTGACCTCCAGCAGGCCCCGTGGACCCACATTACCCCCCCCCCCCCCCCCTGCAGTTACCCTGTGCCACATGTCTAGCATGGACCTTGACTTCCAGCAGGCCCCGGGGACCCACATTACCCCCCCCCCCCCCTCCTGCAGTTAACCCTGTACCACATATCTAGCACGGACCTTGACCTCCAGCAGGCCCCGTGGACCCACATTACCCCCCCCCCCTGCAGTTACCCTGTGCCACATGTCTAGCATGGACCTGGACCTCCAGCAGGCCCCGGGGACCCACACTTAAGCCCCCTCCCACTAACAAAGCAGAACACCACTGGCAAAATCCTCGTGCCCCTGGTACTCCAGAAAGCACATTGAAATGTGCCCCTGGTACACTGCGCAGAAGAACTGCCGCACACACACACACACACACGCACGCACGCACGCACGCACGCACGCACTGCTTGTGCCTATGGTACGACAACTTTTCTCGTGCCTATGGTACGACAATTTTTCTCGTGCCTATGGTACAACAACTTTTTGCCGTGCCCCTGGTACACCGCTCACTAGCACTTTGCCACACAAACTCTCCTCGTGCCTATGGTACGACAACTTTTCTCGTGCCTATGGTACAACAACTTTCCTCCGTGCCCCTGGTACGACAGCTTTTCTCGTGCCTATGGTACAACAACTTTTCGCCGTGCCCCTGGTACACCGCTCAGTAGCACTTTGCCACACAAACTCTCCTCGTGCCTATGGTACGACAACTTTTCTCGTGCCTATGGTACAACAACTTTCCTCCGTGCCCCTGGTACGACAGCTTTTCTTGTGCCTATGGTACAACAACTTTTCTCGTGCCTATGGTACAACAACTTTTCGCCGTGCCCCTGGTACACCGCTCAGTAGCACTTTGCCACACACACACTCTCCTCGTGCCTATGGTACGACAACTTTTCTCGTGCCTATGGTACAACAACTTTCCTCCGTGCCCCTGGTACGACAGCTTTTCTTGTGCCTATGGTACAACAACTTTTCTCGTGCCTATGGTACAACAACTTTTCGCCGTGCCCCTGGTACACCGCTCAGTAGCACTTTGCCACACACACACTCTCCTCGTGCCTATGGTACGACAACTTTTCTCGTGCCTATGGTACAACAACTTTCCTCCGTGCCCCTGGTACGACAGCTTTTCTCGTGCCTATGGTACAACAACTTTTCTCGTGCCTATGGTACAACAACTTTTCGCCGTGCCCCTGGTACACCGCTCAGTAGCACTTTGCCGCACACGCACACTCCTCGTACCTATGGTACGACAACTTTTCTCGTGCCTATGGTACGACAACTTTTCTCGTGCCTATGGTACAACAACTTTTCGCCGTGCCCCTGGTACACCGCTCAGTAGCACTTTGCCACACAAACTCTCCTCGTGCCTATGGTACGACAACTTTTCTCGTGCCTATGGTACAACAACTTTCCTCCGTGCCCCTGGTATGACAGCTTTTCTCGTGCCTATGGTACAACAACTTTTCTCGTGCCTATGGTACAACAACTTTTCGCCCTGCCCCTGGTACACCGCTCAGTAGCACTTTGCCACACACACACACACCACTCGTGCCTATGGTACGACAACTTTTCTCGTGCCTATGGTACGACAACTTTTCTCGTGCCTATGGTACAACAACCTTTCCCCGTGCCCCTGGGACACTGCGCAGAAAGTCTTTGCCACACACACACACCACTCGTGCCTATGGTACGACAAAAGGCCCCGGGGACCTACATCGCACCTTGCTCTTGCCTCCCTTACAGCTGAAAAAGGTCCATGCCTGTGCCCTGGCCCTGCTGAAATTCCCTCTCCATTTAGCCGAGGCAGTGAGTCGGCCTCCTGTCTCCCTTTACGGTCGAAAAAGATGTGCTCCTGGGCGCGCTGGCCCTGCTGCTACTCACATCGGGCATGGACCTGGACCTCCAGCAGGCCCCGGGGACCTACATCACACCTTGCTCTTGCCTCCCTTACAGCTGAAAAAGGTCCATGCTTGTGCCCTGGCCCTTCTGAAATTCCCTCTCCATTTAGCCGAGGCAGTGAGTCGGCCTCCTGTCTCCCTTTACGGTCGAAAAAGATGTGCTCCTGGGCGCGCTGGCCCTGCTGCTACTCACATCGGGCATGGACCTGGACCTCCAGCAGGCCCCGGGGACCTACATCACACCTTGCTCT
>NW_027490065.1:214207-219207 GCF_041146795.1 Maylandia zebra | reverse complement strand
TGGACCTTGACCTCCAGCAGGCCCCGTGAACCCACATTACCCCCCCCCCTCCTGCAGTTAACCCTGTACCACATATCTAGCACGGACCTTGACCTCCAGCAGGCCCCGTGGACCCACATTACCCCCCCCCCCCCCCCCCTGCAGTTACCCTGTGCCACATGTCTAGCATGGACCTTGACTTCCAGCAGGCCCCGGGGACCCACATTACCCCCCCCCCCCCCCTCCTGCAGTTAACCCTGTACCACATATCTAGCACGGACCTTGACCTCCAGCAGGCCCCGTGGACCCACATTACCCCCCCCCCCTGCAGTTACCCTGTGCCACATGTCTAGCATGGACCTGGACCTCCAGCAGGCCCCGGGGACCCACACTTAAGCCCCCTCCCACTAACAAAGCAGAACACCACTGGCAAAATCCTCGTGCCCCTGGTACTCCAGAAAGCACATTGAAATGTGCCCCTGGTACACTGCGCAGAAGAACTGCCGCACACACACACACACACACGCACGCACGCACGCACGCACGCACGCACGCACGCACTGCTTGTGCCTATGGTACGACAACTTTTCTCGTGCCTATGGTACGACAATTTTTCTCGTGCCTATGGTACAACAACTTTTTGCCGTGCCCCTGGTACACCGCTCACTAGCACTTTGCCACACAAACTCTCCTCGTGCCTATGGTACGACAACTTTTCTCGTGCCTATGGTACAACAACTTTCCTCCGTGCCCCTGGTACGACAGCTTTTCTCGTGCCTATGGTACAACAACTTTTCGCCGTGCCCCTGGTACACCGCTCAGTAGCACTTTGCCACACAAACTCTCCTCGTGCCTATGGTACGACAACTTTTCTCGTGCCTATGGTACAACAACTTTCCTCCGTGCCCCTGGTACGACAGCTTTTCTTGTGCCTATGGTACAACAACTTTTCTCGTGCCTATGGTACAACAACTTTTCGCCGTGCCCCTGGTACACCGCTCAGTAGCACTTTGCCACACACACACTCTCCTCGTGCCTATGGTACGACAACTTTTCTCGTGCCTATGGTACAACAACTTTCCTCCGTGCCCCTGGTACGACAGCTTTTCTTGTGCCTATGGTACAACAACTTTTCTCGTGCCTATGGTACAACAACTTTTCGCCGTGCCCCTGGTACACCGCTCAGTAGCACTTTGCCACACACACACTCTCCTCGTGCCTATGGTACGACAACTTTTCTCGTGCCTATGGTACAACAACTTTCCTCCGTGCCCCTGGTACGACAGCTTTTCTCGTGCCTATGGTACAACAACTTTTCTCGTGCCTATGGTACAACAACTTTTCGCCGTGCCCCTGGTACACCGCTCAGTAGCACTTTGCCGCACACGCACACTCCTCGTACCTATGGTACGACAACTTTTCTCGTGCCTATGGTACGACAACTTTTCTCGTGCCTATGGTACAACAACTTTTCGCCGTGCCCCTGGTACACCGCTCAGTAGCACTTTGCCACACAAACTCTCCTCGTGCCTATGGTACGACAACTTTTCTCGTGCCTATGGTACAACAACTTTCCTCCGTGCCCCTGGTATGACAGCTTTTCTCGTGCCTATGGTACAACAACTTTTCTCGTGCCTATGGTACAACAACTTTTCGCCCTGCCCCTGGTACACCGCTCAGTAGCACTTTGCCACACACACACACACCACTCGTGCCTATGGTACGACAACTTTTCTCGTGCCTATGGTACGACAACTTTTCTCGTGCCTATGGTACAACAACCTTTCCCCGTGCCCCTGGGACACTGCGCAGAAAGTCTTTGCCACACACACACACCACTCGTGCCTATGGTACGACAAAAGGCCCCGGGGACCTACATCGCACCTTGCTCTTGCCTCCCTTACAGCTGAAAAAGGTCCATGCCTGTGCCCTGGCCCTGCTGAAATTCCCTCTCCATTTAGCCGAGGCAGTGAGTCGGCCTCCTGTCTCCCTTTACGGTCGAAAAAGATGTGCTCCTGGGCGCGCTGGCCCTGCTGCTACTCACATCGGGCATGGACCTGGACCTCCAGCAGGCCCCGGGGACCTACATCACACCTTGCTCTTGCCTCCCTTACAGCTGAAAAAGGTCCATGCCTGTGCCCTGGCCCTGCTGAAATTCCCTCTCCATTTAGCCGAGGCAGAGAGTCGGCCTCCTCTCTCCTTTACGGTCGAAAAAGATGTGCTCCTGGGCGCGCTGGCCCTGCTGCTACTCACATCGGGCATGGACCTGGACCTCCAGCAGGCCCCGGGGACCTACATCGCACATTGCTCTTCCCTCCCTTGCAGCTGAAAAAGGTCCATGCTTGTGCCCTGGCCCTTCTGAAATTCCCTCTCCATTTAGCCGAGGCAGTGAGTCGGCCTCCTGTCTCCCTTTACGGTCGAAAAAGATGTGCTCCTGGGCGCGCTGGCCCTGCTGCTACTCACATCGGGCATGGACCTGGACCTCCAGCAGGCCCCGGGGACCTACATCACACCTTGCTCTTGCCTCCCTTACAGCTGAAAAAGGTCCATGCTTGTGCCCTGGCCCTTCTGAAATTCCCTCTCCATTTAGCCGAGGCAGTGAGTCGGCCTCCTGTCTCCCTTTACGGTCGAAAAAGATGTGCTCCTGGGCGCGCTGGCCCTGCTGCTACTCACATCGGGCATGGACCTGGACCTCCAGCAGGCCCCGGGGACCTACATCACACCTTGCTCTTGCCTCCCTTACAGCTGAAAAAGGTCCATGCTTGTGCCCTGGCCCTTCTGAAATTCCCTCTCCATTTAGCCGAGGCAGAGAGTCGGCCTCCTGTCTCCCTTTACGGTCGAAAAAGATGTGCTCCTGGGCGCGCTGGCCCTGCTGCTACTCACATCGGGCATGGACCTGGACCTCCAGCAGGCCCCGGGGACCTACATCACACCTTGCTCTTGCCTCCCTTACAGCTGAAAAAGGTCCATGCTTGTGCCCTGGCCCTTCTGAAATTCCCTCTCCATTTAGCCGAGGCAGAGAGTCGGCCTCCTGTCTCCTTTACGGTCGAAAAAGATGTGCTCCTGGGCGCGCTGGCCCTGCTGCTACTCACATCGGGCATGGACCTGGACCTCCAGCAGGCCCCGGGGACCTACATCACACCTTGCTCTTGCCTCCCTTACAGCTGAAAAGGTCCATGCTTTTGCCCTGGCCCTTCTGAAATTCCCTCTCCATTTAGCCGAGGCAGTGAGTCGGCCTCCTGTCTCCTTCACGGTCGAAAAAGATGTGCTCCTGGGCGCGCTGGCCCTGCTGCTACTCACATCGGGCATGGACCTGGACCTCCAGCAGGCCCCGGGGACCAACATACTCCTCTGCTCTACTCCCCCACTAGCTTTCCTTCTCCCGCAGTTACCCTCCACCACAAATCCAGCATGGCCCTTGCCCTCCAGCAGGCCCCGAGGACCCACATACTCCTCCGCTCTAATCCCCCATGAGCTTTCCTTCTCCTGCAGTTACCCTCCACCGCATATCCAGCATGGCCCTTGACCTCCAGCATGCCCCGGGGACGCACATCCTCCCCTGCTCTAGTCCCCCACTAGCTTACCTTTCTTGTAGTTACGCTCCAGCGCATATCCAGCATGGACCTTGACCTCCAGCAGGCCCCGGGGACGCACATCCTCCCTTGCTCTAATCCCCCACTAGCTTTCCTTCTCCTGCAGTTACCCTCCACTGCATATCCAGCATGGACCTTGACCTCCAGCATGCCCCGTGGACCCACACTTAAGCCCCCTCCCACTGACAAAGCAAAACACCACTGGCAAAATCCTCGTGCCCCTGGTACTCCAGAATGTAAATTCAAACATGCCCCTGGTACACTGCGCAGAAACACTTTGCCACACACACGCACACACTGCTTGTGCCTATGGTACGACAACTTTTCTCCGTGCCCCTGGTACACTGCGCAGAAACACTTTGCCACACACACACTTCTCGTGCCTATGGTACGACAACTTTTCTCCGTGCCCCTGGTACACCGCTCAGAAACACTAAGCCACACACACACACACACACACACACTCCTCGTGCCTATGGTACGACACATTTTCTTCGTGCCCCTGGTACACCGCTCAGAAACACTTTGCCACACACACACACACACTCCTCGTGCCTATGGTACGACAACTTTTCTCGTGCCTATGGTACGACGACTTTTCTCCGTGCCCCTGGTACACTGCGCAGAAAAACCTTGCCACACACAGACACACACACTGCTCGTGCCTATGGTACGACACATTTTCTTCGTGCCCCTGGTACACCGCTCAGAAACACTTTGCCACACACACACACACTCCTCGTGCCTATGGTAGGACAACTTTTCTCCGTGCCCCTGGTACACGGCCCACACTCGGCCACGCTTGCTTGTCCACACACTCCCCGCGCACTGCCCCTGGTACTCCAGCAGAGTAGACGCCCGCGGCCCGAGATGCAGCGGGCGCGAGTTGTGGCTGTGGCGGGCCCACGTGCCGATGGTACTCCACGCCAGAGCGGGGAGAGATGGAGCGGCTGGGGCCCGACGCCCCGGGGCCAGCAGTCGACCGGCTGGTCGACAAAAGCTTGGATCGAGGGCTGACTTTCAATAGATCGCAGCGATTAGCTGCTCTGCTACGCACAAGACCCTGACCCAGAATCAGGTCGTTTACAAGTTATTTAGCACCAGGTTCTCCACAAACATGAGTGCGCGATTGGAGAGGGGCGACCGTCGTCGGGCCGTCCCCCAGCCCAGTCACGAATGGCTCTCCTTCACCGGCGGGCCGGCTATCCGAGACCAACCGAAGATCCACAGCGCTACGGTATCACTGCGTCTAGGCAGGATTCTGACTTAGAGGCGTTCAGTCATAATCCCGCAGATGGTAGCTTCGCACCATTGGCTCCTCAGCCAAGCACATACACCAAATGTCTGAAACCTGCGGTTCCTCTCGTACTGAGCAGGATTACTATTGCAACAACACATCATCAGTAGGGTAAAACTAACCTGTCTCAC
>NW_027490065.1:212986-214107 GCF_041146795.1 Maylandia zebra | reverse complement strand
TCGCCGTGCCCCTGGTACACCGCTCAGTAGCACTTTGCCGCACACGCACACTCCTCGTACCTATGGTACGACAACTTTTCTCGTGCCTATGGTACGACAACTTTTCTCGTGCCTATGGTACAACAACTTTTCGCCGTGCCCCTGGTACACCGCTCAGTAGCACTTTGCCACACAAACTCTCCCTCGTGCCTATGGTACGACAACTTTTCTCGTGCCTATGGTACAACAACTTTCCTCCGTGCCCCTGGTATGACAGCTTTTCTCGTGCCTATGGTACAACAACTTTTCTCGTGCCTATGGTACAACAACTTTTCGCCCTGCCCCTGGTACACCGCTCAGTAGCACTTTGCCACACACACACACACCACTCGTGCCTATGGTACGACAACTTTTCTCGTGCCTATGGTACGACAACTTTTCTCGTGCCTATGGTACAACAACCTTTCCCCGTGCCCCTGGGACACTGCGCAGAAAGTCTTTGCCACACACACACACCACTCGTGCCTATGGTACGACAAAAGGCCCCGGGGACCTACATCGCACCTTGCTCTTGCCTCCCTTACAGCTGAAAAAGGTCCATGCCTGTGCCCTGGCCCTGCTGAAATTCCCTCTCCATTTAGCCGAGGCAGTGAGTCGGCCTCCTGTCTCCCTTTACGGTCGAAAAAGATGTGCTCCTGGGCGCGCTGGCCCTGCTGCTACTCACATCGGGCATGGACCTGGACCTCCAGGCAGGCCCCGGGGACCTACATCACACCTTGCTCTTGCCTCCCTTACAGCTGAAAAGGTCCATGCTTGTGCCCTGGCCCTTCTGAAATTCCCTCTCCATTTAGCCGAGGCAGTGAGTCGGCCTCCTGTCTCCTTTACGGTCGAAAAAGATGTGCTCCTGGGCGCGCTGGCCCTGCTGCTACTCACATCGGGCATGGACCTGGACCTCCAGCAGGCCCCGGGGACCTACATCACACCTTGCTCTTGCCTCCCTTACAGCTGAAAAAGGTCCATGCTTGTGCCCTGGCCCTTCTGAAATTCCCTCTCCATTTAGCCGAGGCAGAGAGTCGGCCTCCTGTCTCCCTTTACGGTCGAAAAAGATGTGCTCCTGGGCGCGCTGGCCCTGCTGCTACTCA
>NW_027490065.1:200486-202986 GCF_041146795.1 Maylandia zebra | reverse complement strand
TGTGCCACATGTCTAGCATGGACCTTGACTTCCAGCAGGCCCCGGGGACCCACATTACCCCCCCCCCCCCCCTCCTGCAGTTAACCCTGTACCACATATCTAGCACGGACCTTGACCTCCAGCAGGCCCCGTGGACCCACATTACCCCCCCCCCCTGCAGTTACCCTGTGCCACATGTCTAGCATGGACCTGGACCTCCAGCAGGCCCCGGGGACCCACACTTAAGCCCCCTCCCACTAACAAAGCAGAACACCACTGGCAAAATCCTCGTGCCCCTGGTACTCCAGAAAGCACATTGAAATGTGCCCCTGGTACACTGCGCAGAAGAACTGCCGCACACACACACACACACACGCACGCACGCACGCACGCACGCACGCACGCACGCACTGCTTGTGCCTATGGTACGACAACTTTTCTCGTGCCTATGGTACGACAATTTTTCTCGTGCCTATGGTACAACAACTTTTTGCCGTGCCCCTGGTACACCGCTCACTAGCACTTTGCCACACAAACTCTCCTCGTGCCTATGGTACGACAACTTTTCTCGTGCCTATGGTACAACAACTTTCCTCCGTGCCCCTGGTACGACAGCTTTTCTCGTGCCTATGGTACAACAACTTTTCGCCGTGCCCCTGGTACACCGCTCAGTAGCACTTTGCCACACAAACTCTCCTCGTGCCTATGGTACGACAACTTTTCTCGTGCCTATGGTACAACAACTTTCCTCCGTGCCCCTGGTACGACAGCTTTTCTTGTGCCTATGGTACAACAACTTTTCTCGTGCCTATGGTACAACAACTTTTCGCCGTGCCCCTGGTACACCGCTCAGTAGCACTTTGCCACACACACACTCTCCTCGTGCCTATGGTACGACAACTTTTCTCGTGCCTATGGTACAACAACTTTCCTCCGTGCCCCTGGTACGACAGCTTTTCTTGTGCCTATGGTACAACAACTTTTCTCGTGCCTATGGTACAACAACTTTTCGCCGTGCCCCTGGTACACCGCTCAGTAGCACTTTGCCACACACACACTCTCCTCGTGCCTATGGTACGACAACTTTTCTCGTGCCTATGGTACAACAACTTTCCTCCGTGCCCCTGGTACGACAGCTTTTCTCGTGCCTATGGTACAACAACTTTTCTCGTGCCTATGGTACAACAACTTTTCGCCGTGCCCCTGGTACACCGCTCAGTAGCACTTTGCCGCACACGCACACTCCTCGTACCTATGGTACGACAACTTTTCTCGTGCCTATGGTACGACAACTTTTCTCGTGCCTATGGTACAACAACTTTTCGCCGTGCCCCTGGTACACCGCTCAGTAGCACTTTGCCACACAAACTCTCCTCGTGCCTATGGTACGACAACTTTTCTCGTGCCTATGGTACAACAACTTTCCTCCGTGCCCCTGGTATGACAGCTTTTCTCGTGCCTATGGTACAACAACTTTTCTCGTGCCTATGGTACAACAACTTTTCGCCCTGCCCCTGGTACACCGCTCAGTAGCACTTTGCCACACACACACACACCACTCGTGCCTATGGTACGACAACTTTTCTCGTGCCTATGGTACGACAACTTTTCTCGTGCCTATGGTACAACAACCTTTCCCCGTGCCCCTGGGACACTGCGCAGAAAGTCTTTGCCACACACACACACCACTCGTGCCTATGGTACGACAAAAGGCCCCGGGGACCTACATCGCACCTTGCTCTTGCCTCCCTTACAGCTGAAAAAGGTCCATGCCTGTGCCCTGGCCCTGCTGAAATTCCCTCTCCATTTAGCCGAGGCAGTGAGTCGGCCTCCTGTCTCCCTTTACGGTCGAAAAAGATGTGCTCCTGGGCGCGCTGGCCCTGCTGCTACTCACATCGGGCATGGACCTGGACCTCCAGCAGGCCCCGGGGACCTACATCACACCTTGCTCTTGCCTCCCTTACAGCTGAAAAAGGTCCATGCTTGTGCCCTGGCCCTTCTGAAATTCCCTCTCCATTTAGCCGAGGCAGTGAGTCGGCCTCCTGTCTCCCTTTACGGTCGAAAAAGATGTGCTCCTGGGCGCGCTGGCCCTGCTGCTACTCACATCGGGCATGGACCTGGACCTCCAGCAGGCCCCGGGGACCTACATCACACCTTGCTCTTGCCTCCCTTACAGCTGAAAAAGGTCCATGCTTGTGCCCTGGCCCTTCTGAAATTCCCTCTCCATTTAGCCGAGGCAGAGAGTCGGCCTCCTGTCTCCCTTTACGGTCGAAAAAGATGTGCTCCTGGGCGCGCTGGCCCTGCTGCTACTCACATCGGGCATGGACCTGGACCTCCAGCAGGCCCCGGGGACCTACATCACACCTTGCTCTTGCCTCCCTTACAGCTGAAAAAGGTCCATGCTTGTGCCCTGGCCCTTCTGAAATTCCCTCTCCATTTAGCCGAGGCAGAGAGTCGGCCTCCTGTCTCCTTTACGGTCGAAAAAGATGTGCTCCTGGGCGCGCTGGCCCTGCTGCTACTC
>NW_027490065.1:187986-190486 GCF_041146795.1 Maylandia zebra | reverse complement strand
GGGGACCCACACTTAAGCCCCCTCCCACTAACAAAGCAGAACACCACTGGCAAAATCCTCGTGCCCCTGGTACTCCAGAAAGCACATTGAAATGTGCCCCTGGTACACTGCGCAGAAGAACTGCCGCACACACACACACACACACGCACGCACGCACGCACGCACGCACGCACGCACGCACTGCTTGTGCCTATGGTACGACAACTTTTCTCGTGCCTATGGTACGACAATTTTTCTCGTGCCTATGGTACAACAACTTTTTGCCGTGCCCCTGGTACACCGCTCACTAGCACTTTGCCACACAAACTCTCCTCGTGCCTATGGTACGACAACTTTTCTCGTGCCTATGGTACAACAACTTTCCTCCGTGCCCCTGGTACGACAGCTTTTCTCGTGCCTATGGTACAACAACTTTTCGCCGTGCCCCTGGTACACCGCTCAGTAGCACTTTGCCACACAAACTCTCCTCGTGCCTATGGTACGACAACTTTTCTCGTGCCTATGGTACAACAACTTTCCTCCGTGCCCCTGGTACGACAGCTTTTCTTGTGCCTATGGTACAACAACTTTTCTCGTGCCTATGGTACAACAACTTTTCGCCGTGCCCCTGGTACACCGCTCAGTAGCACTTTGCCACACACACACTCTCCTCGTGCCTATGGTACGACAACTTTTCTCGTGCCTATGGTACAACAACTTTCCTCCGTGCCCCTGGTACGACAGCTTTTCTTGTGCCTATGGTACAACAACTTTTCTCGTGCCTATGGTACAACAACTTTTCGCCGTGCCCCTGGTACACCGCTCAGTAGCACTTTGCCACACACACACTCTCCTCGTGCCTATGGTACGACAACTTTTCTCGTGCCTATGGTACAACAACTTTCCTCCGTGCCCCTGGTACGACAGCTTTTCTCGTGCCTATGGTACAACAACTTTTCTCGTGCCTATGGTACAACAACTTTTCGCCGTGCCCCTGGTACACCGCTCAGTAGCACTTTGCCGCACACGCACACTCCTCGTACCTATGGTACGACAACTTTTCTCGTGCCTATGGTACGACAACTTTTCTCGTGCCTATGGTACAACAACTTTTCGCCGTGCCCCTGGTACACCGCTCAGTAGCACTTTGCCACACAAACTCTCCTCGTGCCTATGGTACGACAACTTTTCTCGTGCCTATGGTACAACAACTTTCCTCCGTGCCCCTGGTATGACAGCTTTTCTCGTGCCTATGGTACAACAACTTTTCTCGTGCCTATGGTACAACAACTTTTCGCCCTGCCCCTGGTACACCGCTCAGTAGCACTTTGCCACACACACACACACCACTCGTGCCTATGGTACGACAACTTTTCTCGTGCCTATGGTACGACAACTTTTCTCGTGCCTATGGTACAACAACCTTTCCCCGTGCCCCTGGGACACTGCGCAGAAAGTCTTTGCCACACACACACACCACTCGTGCCTATGGTACGACAAAAGGCCCCGGGGACCTACATCGCACCTTGCTCTTGCCTCCCTTACAGCTGAAAAAGGTCCATGCCTGTGCCCTGGCCCTGCTGAAATTCCCTCTCCATTTAGCCGAGGCAGTGAGTCGGCCTCCTGTCTCCCTTTACGGTCGAAAAAGATGTGCTCCTGGGCGCGCTGGCCCTGCTGCTACTCACATCGGGCATGGACCTGGACCTCCAGCAGGCCCCGGGGACCTACATCACACCTTGCTCTTGCCTCCCTTACAGCTGAAAAAGGTCCATGCTTGTGCCCTGGCCCTTCTGAAATTCCCTCTCCATTTAGCCGAGGCAGTGAGTCGGCCTCCTGTCTCCCTTTACGGTCGAAAAAGATGTGCTCCTGGGCGCGCTGGCCCTGCTGCTACTCACATCGGGCATGGACCTGGACCTCCAGCAGGCCCCGGGGACCTACATCACACCTTGCTCTTGCCTCCCTTACAGCTGAAAAAGGTCCATGCTTGTGCCCTGGCCCTTCTGAAATTCCCTCTCCATTTAGCCGAGGCAGAGAGTCGGCCTCCTGTCTCCCTTTACGGTCGAAAAAGATGTGCTCCTGGGCGCGCTGGCCCTGCTGCTACTCACATCGGGCATGGACCTGGACCTCCAGCAGGCCCCGGGGACCTACATCACACCTTGCTCTTGCCTCCCTTACAGCTGAAAAAGGTCCATGCTTGTGCCCTGGCCCTTCTGAAATTCCCTCTCCATTTAGCCGAGGCAGAGAGTCGGCCTCCTGTCTCCTTTACGGTCGAAAAAGATGTGCTCCTGGGCGCGCTGGCCCTGCTGCTACTCACATCGGGCATGGACCTGGACCTCCAGCAGGCCCCGGGGACCTACATCACACCTTGCTCTTGCCTCCCTTACAGCTGAAAAGGTCCATGCTTTTGCCCTGGCCCTTCTGAAATTCCCTCTCCATTTAGCCGAGGCAGTGAGTCGGCCTCCTGTCTCCTTCACGGTCGAAAAAGATGTGCTCCTGGGCGCGCTGGCCCTGCTGCTACTCA
>NW_027490065.1:175486-177986 GCF_041146795.1 Maylandia zebra | reverse complement strand
TCGTGCCTATGGTACGACAATTTTTCTCGTGCCTATGGTACAACAACTTTTTGCCGTGCCCCTGGTACACCGCTCACTAGCACTTTGCCACACAAACTCTCCTCGTGCCTATGGTACGACAACTTTTCTCGTGCCTATGGTACAACAACTTTCCTCCGTGCCCCTGGTACGACAGCTTTTCTCGTGCCTATGGTACAACAACTTTTCGCCGTGCCCCTGGTACACCGCTCAGTAGCACTTTGCCACACAAACTCTCCTCGTGCCTATGGTACGACAACTTTTCTCGTGCCTATGGTACAACAACTTTCCTCCGTGCCCCTGGTACGACAGCTTTTCTTGTGCCTATGGTACAACAACTTTTCTCGTGCCTATGGTACAACAACTTTTCGCCGTGCCCCTGGTACACCGCTCAGTAGCACTTTGCCACACACACACTCTCCTCGTGCCTATGGTACGACAACTTTTCTCGTGCCTATGGTACAACAACTTTCCTCCGTGCCCCTGGTACGACAGCTTTTCTTGTGCCTATGGTACAACAACTTTTCTCGTGCCTATGGTACAACAACTTTTCGCCGTGCCCCTGGTACACCGCTCAGTAGCACTTTGCCACACACACACTCTCCTCGTGCCTATGGTACGACAACTTTTCTCGTGCCTATGGTACAACAACTTTCCTCCGTGCCCCTGGTACGACAGCTTTTCTCGTGCCTATGGTACAACAACTTTTCTCGTGCCTATGGTACAACAACTTTTCGCCGTGCCCCTGGTACACCGCTCAGTAGCACTTTGCCGCACACGCACACTCCTCGTACCTATGGTACGACAACTTTTCTCGTGCCTATGGTACGACAACTTTTCTCGTGCCTATGGTACAACAACTTTTCGCCGTGCCCCTGGTACACCGCTCAGTAGCACTTTGCCACACAAACTCTCCTCGTGCCTATGGTACGACAACTTTTCTCGTGCCTATGGTACAACAACTTTCCTCCGTGCCCCTGGTATGACAGCTTTTCTCGTGCCTATGGTACAACAACTTTTCTCGTGCCTATGGTACAACAACTTTTCGCCCTGCCCCTGGTACACCGCTCAGTAGCACTTTGCCACACACACACACACCACTCGTGCCTATGGTACGACAACTTTTCTCGTGCCTATGGTACGACAACTTTTCTCGTGCCTATGGTACAACAACCTTTCCCCGTGCCCCTGGGACACTGCGCAGAAAGTCTTTGCCACACACACACACCACTCGTGCCTATGGTACGACAAAAGGCCCCGGGGACCTACATCGCACCTTGCTCTTGCCTCCCTTACAGCTGAAAAAGGTCCATGCCTGTGCCCTGGCCCTGCTGAAATTCCCTCTCCATTTAGCCGAGGCAGTGAGTCGGCCTCCTGTCTCCCTTTACGGTCGAAAAAGATGTGCTCCTGGGCGCGCTGGCCCTGCTGCTACTCACATCGGGCATGGACCTGGACCTCCAGCAGGCCCCGGGGACCTACATCACACCTTGCTCTTGCCTCCCTTACAGCTGAAAAAGGTCCATGCTTGTGCCCTGGCCCTTCTGAAATTCCCTCTCCATTTAGCCGAGGCAGTGAGTCGGCCTCCTGTCTCCCTTTACGGTCGAAAAAGATGTGCTCCTGGGCGCGCTGGCCCTGCTGCTACTCACATCGGGCATGGACCTGGACCTCCAGCAGGCCCCGGGGACCTACATCACACCTTGCTCTTGCCTCCCTTACAGCTGAAAAAGGTCCATGCTTGTGCCCTGGCCCTTCTGAAATTCCCTCTCCATTTAGCCGAGGCAGAGAGTCGGCCTCCTGTCTCCCTTTACGGTCGAAAAAGATGTGCTCCTGGGCGCGCTGGCCCTGCTGCTACTCACATCGGGCATGGACCTGGACCTCCAGCAGGCCCCGGGGACCTACATCACACCTTGCTCTTGCCTCCCTTACAGCTGAAAAAGGTCCATGCTTGTGCCCTGGCCCTTCTGAAATTCCCTCTCCATTTAGCCGAGGCAGAGAGTCGGCCTCCTGTCTCCTTTACGGTCGAAAAAGATGTGCTCCTGGGCGCGCTGGCCCTGCTGCTACTCACATCGGGCATGGACCTGGACCTCCAGCAGGCCCCGGGGACCTACATCACACCTTGCTCTTGCCTCCCTTACAGCTGAAAAGGTCCATGCTTTTGCCCTGGCCCTTCTGAAATTCCCTCTCCATTTAGCCGAGGCAGTGAGTCGGCCTCCTGTCTCCTTCACGGTCGAAAAAGATGTGCTCCTGGGCGCGCTGGCCCTGCTGCTACTCACATCGGGCATGGACCTGGACCTCCAGCAGGCCCCGGGGACCAACATACTCCTCTGCTCTACTCCCCCACTAGCTTTCCTTCTCCCGCAGTTACCCTCCACCACAAATCCAGCATGGCCCTTGCCCTCCAGCAGGCCCCGAGGACCCACATACTCCTCCGCTCTAATCCCCCATGAGCTTTCCTTCTCCTGCAGTTACCCTCCACCGCATA
>NW_027490065.1:163262-165762 GCF_041146795.1 Maylandia zebra | reverse complement strand
TTACCCCCCCCCCTCCTGCAGTTAACCCTGTACCACATATCTAGCACGGACCTTGACCTCCAGCAGGCCCCGTGGACCCACATTACCCCCCCCCCCCCCCCCTGCAGTTACCCTGTGCCACATGTCTAGCATGGACCTTGACTTCCAGCAGGCCCCGGGGACCCACATTACCCCCCCCCCCCCCCTCCTGCAGTTAACCCTGTACCACATATCTAGCACGGACCTTGACCTCCAGCAGGCCCCGTGGACCCACATTACCCCCCCCCCCTGCAGTTACCCTGTGCCACATGTCTAGCATGGACCTGGACCTCCAGCAGGCCCCGGGGACCCACACTTAAGCCCCCTCCCACTAACAAAGCAGAACACCACTGGCAAAATCCTCGTGCCCCTGGTACTCCAGAAAGCACATTGAAATGTGCCCCTGGTACACTGCGCAGAAGAACTGCCGCACACACACACACACACACGCACGCACGCACGCACGCACGCACGCACGCACGCACTGCTTGTGCCTATGGTACGACAACTTTTCTCGTGCCTATGGTACGACAATTTTTCTCGTGCCTATGGTACAACAACTTTTTGCCGTGCCCCTGGTACACCGCTCACTAGCACTTTGCCACACAAACTCTCCTCGTGCCTATGGTACGACAACTTTTCTCGTGCCTATGGTACAACAACTTTCCTCCGTGCCCCTGGTACGACAGCTTTTCTCGTGCCTATGGTACAACAACTTTTCGCCGTGCCCCTGGTACACCGCTCAGTAGCACTTTGCCACACAAACTCTCCTCGTGCCTATGGTACGACAACTTTTCTCGTGCCTATGGTACAACAACTTTCCTCCGTGCCCCTGGTACGACAGCTTTTCTTGTGCCTATGGTACAACAACTTTTCTCGTGCCTATGGTACAACAACTTTTCGCCGTGCCCCTGGTACACCGCTCAGTAGCACTTTGCCACACACACACTCTCCTCGTGCCTATGGTACGACAACTTTTCTCGTGCCTATGGTACAACAACTTTCCTCCGTGCCCCTGGTACGACAGCTTTTCTTGTGCCTATGGTACAACAACTTTTCTCGTGCCTATGGTACAACAACTTTTCGCCGTGCCCCTGGTACACCGCTCAGTAGCACTTTGCCACACACACACTCTCCTCGTGCCTATGGTACGACAACTTTTCTCGTGCCTATGGTACAACAACTTTCCTCCGTGCCCCTGGTACGACAGCTTTTCTCGTGCCTATGGTACAACAACTTTTCTCGTGCCTATGGTACAACAACTTTTCGCCGTGCCCCTGGTACACCGCTCAGTAGCACTTTGCCGCACACGCACACTCCTCGTACCTATGGTACGACAACTTTTCTCGTGCCTATGGTACGACAACTTTTCTCGTGCCTATGGTACAACAACTTTTCGCCGTGCCCCTGGTACACCGCTCAGTAGCACTTTGCCACACAAACTCTCCTCGTGCCTATGGTACGACAACTTTTCTCGTGCCTATGGTACAACAACTTTCCTCCGTGCCCCTGGTATGACAGCTTTTCTCGTGCCTATGGTACAACAACTTTTCTCGTGCCTATGGTACAACAACTTTTCGCCCTGCCCCTGGTACACCGCTCAGTAGCACTTTGCCACACACACACACACCACTCGTGCCTATGGTACGACAACTTTTCTCGTGCCTATGGTACGACAACTTTTCTCGTGCCTATGGTACAACAACCTTTCCCCGTGCCCCTGGGACACTGCGCAGAAAGTCTTTGCCACACACACACACCACTCGTGCCTATGGTACGACAAAAGGCCCCGGGGACCTACATCGCACCTTGCTCTTGCCTCCCTTACAGCTGAAAAAGGTCCATGCCTGTGCCCTGGCCCTGCTGAAATTCCCTCTCCATTTAGCCGAGGCAGTGAGTCGGCCTCCTGTCTCCCTTTACGGTCGAAAAAGATGTGCTCCTGGGCGCGCTGGCCCTGCTGCTACTCACATCGGGCATGGACCTGGACCTCCAGCAGGCCCCGGGGACCTACATCACACCTTGCTCTTGCCTCCCTTACAGCTGAAAAAGGTCCATGCCTGTGCCCTGGCCCTGCTGAAATTCCCTCTCCATTTAGCCGAGGCAGAGAGTCGGCCTCCTCTCTCCTTTACGGTCGAAAAAGATGTGCTCCTGGGCGCGCTGGCCCTGCTGCTACTCACATCGGGCATGGACCTGGACCTCCAGCAGGCCCCGGGGACCTACATCGCACATTGCTCTTCCCTCCCTTGCAGCTGAAAAAGGTCCATGCTTGTGCCCTGGCCCTTCTGAAATTCCCTCTCCATTTAGCCGAGGCAGTGAGTCGGCCTCCTGTCTCCCTTTACGGTCGAAAAAGATGTGCTCCTGGGCGCGCTGGCCCTGCTGCTACTCACATCGGGCATGGACCTGGACCTCCAGCAGGCCCCGGGGACCTACATCACACCTTGCTCTTGCCTCCCTTACAGCTGAAAAAGGTCCATGCTTGTGC
>NW_027490065.1:150762-153262 GCF_041146795.1 Maylandia zebra | reverse complement strand
TGACTTCCAGCAGGCCCCGTGGACCCACATTACCCCCCCCTGCAGTTACCCTGTGCCACATATCTAGCATGGACCTGGACCTCCAGCAGGCCCTGGGGACCCACATACTCCCCTGCTCTACTCCCCCACTAGCTTTCCTTTCTTGCAGTTACGCTCCAGCGCATATCCAGCATGGACCTTGACCTCCAGCAGGCCCCGTGAACCCACATTACCCCCCCCCCTCCTGCAGTTAACCCTGTACCACATATCTAGCACGGACCTTGACCTCCAGCAGGCCCCGTGGACCCACATTACCCCCCCCCCCCCCCCCTGCAGTTACCCTGTGCCACATGTCTAGCATGGACCTTGACTTCCAGCAGGCCCCGGGGACCCACATTACCCCCCCCCCCCCCCTCCTGCAGTTAACCCTGTACCACATATCTAGCACGGACCTTGACCTCCAGCAGGCCCCGTGGACCCACATTACCCCCCCCCCCTGCAGTTACCCTGTGCCACATGTCTAGCATGGACCTGGACCTCCAGCAGGCCCCGGGGACCCACACTTAAGCCCCCTCCCACTAACAAAGCAGAACACCACTGGCAAAATCCTCGTGCCCCTGGTACTCCAGAAAGCACATTGAAATGTGCCCCTGGTACACTGCGCAGAAGAACTGCCGCACACACACACACACACGCACGCACGCACGCACGCACGCACGCACGCACGCACTGCTTGTGCCTATGGTACGACAACTTTTCTCGTGCCTATGGTACGACAATTTTTCTCGTGCCTATGGTACAACAACTTTTTGCCGTGCCCCTGGTACACCGCTCACTAGCACTTTGCCACACAAACTCTCCTCGTGCCTATGGTACGACAACTTTTCTCGTGCCTATGGTACAACAACTTTCCTCCGTGCCCCTGGTACGACAGCTTTTCTCGTGCCTATGGTACAACAACTTTTCGCCGTGCCCCTGGTACACCGCTCAGTAGCACTTTGCCACACAAACTCTCCTCGTGCCTATGGTACGACAACTTTTCTCGTGCCTATGGTACAACAACTTTCCTCCGTGCCCCTGGTACGACAGCTTTTCTTGTGCCTATGGTACAACAACTTTTCTCGTGCCTATGGTACAACAACTTTTCGCCGTGCCCCTGGTACACCGCTCAGTAGCACTTTGCCACACACACACTCTCCTCGTGCCTATGGTACGACAACTTTTCTCGTGCCTATGGTACAACAACTTTCCTCCGTGCCCCTGGTACGACAGCTTTTCTTGTGCCTATGGTACAACAACTTTTCTCGTGCCTATGGTACAACAACTTTTCGCCGTGCCCCTGGTACACCGCTCAGTAGCACTTTGCCACACACACACTCTCCTCGTGCCTATGGTACGACAACTTTTCTCGTGCCTATGGTACAACAACTTTCCTCCGTGCCCCTGGTACGACAGCTTTTCTCGTGCCTATGGTACAACAACTTTTCTCGTGCCTATGGTACAACAACTTTTCGCCGTGCCCCTGGTACACCGCTCAGTAGCACTTTGCCGCACACGCACACTCCTCGTACCTATGGTACGACAACTTTTCTCGTGCCTATGGTACGACAACTTTTCTCGTGCCTATGGTACAACAACTTTTCGCCGTGCCCCTGGTACACCGCTCAGTAGCACTTTGCCACACAAACTCTCCTCGTGCCTATGGTACGACAACTTTTCTCGTGCCTATGGTACAACAACTTTCCTCCGTGCCCCTGGTATGACAGCTTTTCTCGTGCCTATGGTACAACAACTTTTCTCGTGCCTATGGTACAACAACTTTTCGCCCTGCCCCTGGTACACCGCTCAGTAGCACTTTGCCACACACACACACACCACTCGTGCCTATGGTACGACAACTTTTCTCGTGCCTATGGTACGACAACTTTTCTCGTGCCTATGGTACAACAACCTTTCCCCGTGCCCCTGGGACACTGCGCAGAAAGTCTTTGCCACACACACACACCACTCGTGCCTATGGTACGACAAAAGGCCCCGGGGACCTACATCGCACCTTGCTCTTGCCTCCCTTACAGCTGAAAAAGGTCCATGCCTGTGCCCTGGCCCTGCTGAAATTCCCTCTCCATTTAGCCGAGGCAGTGAGTCGGCCTCCTGTCTCCCTTTACGGTCGAAAAAGATGTGCTCCTGGGCGCGCTGGCCCTGCTGCTACTCACATCGGGCATGGACCTGGACCTCCAGCAGGCCCCGGGGACCTACATCACACCTTGCTCTTGCCTCCCTTACAGCTGAAAAAGGTCCATGCTTGTGCCCTGGCCCTTCTGAAATTCCCTCTCCATTTAGCCGAGGCAGTGAGTCGGCCTCCTGTCTCCCTTTACGGTCGAAAAAGATGTGCTCCTGGGCGCGCTGGCCCTGCTGCTACTCACATCGGGCATGGACCTGGACCTCCAGCAGGCCCCGGGGACCTACATCACACCTTGCTCTTGCCTCCCTTACAGCTGAAAAAGGTCCATGCTTGTGCCCT
>NW_027490065.1:138262-140762 GCF_041146795.1 Maylandia zebra | reverse complement strand
CCCCCCCCTCCTGCAGTTAACCCTGTACCACATATCTAGCACGGACCTTGACCTCCAGCAGGCCCCGTGGACCCACATTACCCCCCCCCCCCCCCCCTGCAGTTACCCTGTGCCACATGTCTAGCATGGACCTTGACTTCCAGCAGGCCCCGGGGACCCACATTACCCCCCCCCCCCCCCTCCTGCAGTTAACCCTGTACCACATATCTAGCACGGACCTTGACCTCCAGCAGGCCCCGTGGACCCACATTACCCCCCCCCCCTGCAGTTACCCTGTGCCACATGTCTAGCATGGACCTGGACCTCCAGCAGGCCCCGGGGACCCACACTTAAGCCCCCTCCCACTAACAAAGCAGAACACCACTGGCAAAATCCTCGTGCCCCTGGTACTCCAGAAAGCACATTGAAATGTGCCCCTGGTACACTGCGCAGAAGAACTGCCGCACACACACACACACACACGCACGCACGCACGCACGCACGCACGCACGCACGCACTGCTTGTGCCTATGGTACGACAACTTTTCTCGTGCCTATGGTACGACAATTTTTCTCGTGCCTATGGTACAACAACTTTTTGCCGTGCCCCTGGTACACCGCTCACTAGCACTTTGCCACACAAACTCTCCTCGTGCCTATGGTACGACAACTTTTCTCGTGCCTATGGTACAACAACTTTCCTCCGTGCCCCTGGTACGACAGCTTTTCTCGTGCCTATGGTACAACAACTTTTCGCCGTGCCCCTGGTACACCGCTCAGTAGCACTTTGCCACACAAACTCTCCTCGTGCCTATGGTACGACAACTTTTCTCGTGCCTATGGTACAACAACTTTCCTCCGTGCCCCTGGTACGACAGCTTTTCTTGTGCCTATGGTACAACAACTTTTCTCGTGCCTATGGTACAACAACTTTTCGCCGTGCCCCTGGTACACCGCTCAGTAGCACTTTGCCACACACACACTCTCCTCGTGCCTATGGTACGACAACTTTTCTCGTGCCTATGGTACAACAACTTTCCTCCGTGCCCCTGGTACGACAGCTTTTCTTGTGCCTATGGTACAACAACTTTTCTCGTGCCTATGGTACAACAACTTTTCGCCGTGCCCCTGGTACACCGCTCAGTAGCACTTTGCCACACACACACTCTCCTCGTGCCTATGGTACGACAACTTTTCTCGTGCCTATGGTACAACAACTTTCCTCCGTGCCCCTGGTACGACAGCTTTTCTCGTGCCTATGGTACAACAACTTTTCTCGTGCCTATGGTACAACAACTTTTCGCCGTGCCCCTGGTACACCGCTCAGTAGCACTTTGCCGCACACGCACACTCCTCGTACCTATGGTACGACAACTTTTCTCGTGCCTATGGTACGACAACTTTTCTCGTGCCTATGGTACAACAACTTTTCGCCGTGCCCCTGGTACACCGCTCAGTAGCACTTTGCCACACAAACTCTCCTCGTGCCTATGGTACGACAACTTTTCTCGTGCCTATGGTACAACAACTTTCCTCCGTGCCCCTGGTATGACAGCTTTTCTCGTGCCTATGGTACAACAACTTTTCTCGTGCCTATGGTACAACAACTTTTCGCCCTGCCCCTGGTACACCGCTCAGTAGCACTTTGCCACACACACACACACCACTCGTGCCTATGGTACGACAACTTTTCTCGTGCCTATGGTACGACAACTTTTCTCGTGCCTATGGTACAACAACCTTTCCCCGTGCCCCTGGGACACTGCGCAGAAAGTCTTTGCCACACACACACACCACTCGTGCCTATGGTACGACAAAAGGCCCCGGGGACCTACATCGCACCTTGCTCTTGCCTCCCTTACAGCTGAAAAAGGTCCATGCCTGTGCCCTGGCCCTGCTGAAATTCCCTCTCCATTTAGCCGAGGCAGTGAGTCGGCCTCCTGTCTCCCTTTACGGTCGAAAAAGATGTGCTCCTGGGCGCGCTGGCCCTGCTGCTACTCACATCGGGCATGGACCTGGACCTCCAGCAGGCCCCGGGGACCTACATCACACCTTGCTCTTGCCTCCCTTACAGCTGAAAAAGGTCCATGCCTGTGCCCTGGCCCTGCTGAAATTCCCTCTCCATTTAGCCGAGGCAGAGAGTCGGCCTCCTCTCTCCTTTACGGTCGAAAAAGATGTGCTCCTGGGCGCGCTGGCCCTGCTGCTACTCACATCGGGCATGGACCTGGACCTCCAGCAGGCCCCGGGGACCTACATCGCACATTGCTCTTCCCTCCCTTGCAGCTGAAAAAGGTCCATGCTTGTGCCCTGGCCCTTCTGAAATTCCCTCTCCATTTAGCCGAGGCAGTGAGTCGGCCTCCTGTCTCCCTTTACGGTCGAAAAAGATGTGCTCCTGGGCGCGCTGGCCCTGCTGCTACTCACATCGGGCATGGACCTGGACCTCCAGCAGGCCCCGGGGACCTACATCACACCTTGCTCTTGCCTCCCTTACAGCTGAAAAAGGTCCATGCTTGTGCCCTGG